>NW_023995255.1:0-137320 GCF_015586225.1 Lucilia sericata
TTCAGTTCTAGTTCAGTTCTAGTTCAGTTCTAGTTCAGTTCTAGTTCAGTTCTAGTTCAGTTCTAGTTCAGTTCTAGTTCAGTTCTAGTTCAGTTCTAGTTCAGTTCTAGTTCAGTTCTAGTTCAGTTCTAATTCAGTTCTAGTTCATTCTAGTTCTAGTTCAGTTCTAGTTCAGTTCTAGTTCAGTTCTAGTTCAGTTCTAGTTCAGTTCAGTTCTAGTTCAAATTTGTATCAAAAATTTTATATTAAGAGAAAACATTTTCTGTTAAAACTTTTAACAGAAAATTTTCAATGAAAATGTCTTTTAATGATATACATATCTGAGAAAATCTGGGTTTCGACTTCAGTTCAAATGTTGTTAGCCTATGTATCCTGTTACATCGAATCCAAGAAGAATCAGGGGGCTATTGCATAATTATGTTATCGATCCATTTTTTGTTCATATCAAGGAGTTTCTGTTTTTCTAATTACAATCATATTAAACCTAGTCTATTTTGTAGGTCACAGACTTTCCTTTCCAATTTCTCAACAAATCACAGTGTAAAAATCTGTCGCATAATTAACACTAAACTTAATGTTGTACAATGTACATAGTACAAACATATTTGCAATGGGTTGGTCTACAGTAAATGCATTTTGATGACTGTTGATTTCATTAAATGCTGTTGCTAAAATGTTCCAAAACGACCGCAGTAATATCAATTTAGAAAACATCCAAAACACTCAATAGTTCTTATAGACACACACAAGTACACATATCTGTATAGAATGGCATGAGCGTTAACTTTGTTGCAAATTGTTTGAAAAACATTTATTTAAAGAACAGTTACACTTTGTGCATTCAATGATTGTAGTTTAATTTATTTTTTGCGAACAAAGTAACGATTATTGCATTGAATGGACAAGTTGCAATTGGGCGAACGTGCGATGATTTTGTTTTTTTTCCTTGGTCGTAGAAAAAAAAGAAACTAATAAACTCTACACCAACTAATCAGTGATTACAGGCATAATAGAGGCCTAAAGAACTATGTATGTGAATTTTTATTGTTGTTACAGGGAGGAGTATGAAGAGGCACGAGGAGGAGAAGGTTTTAACAAAATTGAGAAATAATAATATTTCTTTAAAATCTTGCAAACCAAGGACTATTGAAGTACTTTAGTTGAGCTTTATGGACCAATTATTGACCATCCTAGATATTTGACACCAATTGTTGTACACCTCAGCCTGTAAAGCTTTCATTAAATTCGCGAAGCTATTGACATGTGCCGCACATACCACACGTACATATTGCCTCGATAATAAATGCTGACAAGTGTTTCTATTGCTGATTCTATTTTTTTTTTTTTTTTTGCCATCCTCCATTTACCAATATTTCTTTGTTATCGTTGCTGGTGTTTTTTATTATTATACAATTTTTTTCTATGACAAAATAAAAATAAACAAGTGCGTAATGTTGCGTGTTTCGTAAATTGTTAGTATGGATTTTTTTCTTCTATATACATACATACAATTCTTTTTAAACTGTCCTGTACTCAAATGCATTTAGAAAAAAAAAAAACTTTTGATAGAAAATTTAAGAAAAAAATAATGACATTTAGTTTGATTTGTAGTTGTGTAAGTTGGTTTTTAAAACTATGCGCATATGTTAGCATTTAGTTAATACTCATTCTAATACATAGAGTAAAATAGACTTTACGCCATACATGTTTTAACAATTATATGGCGTTTTGTTAGTACAGCAAAATGTTATTGAAGTTTTTGACCCAATTGTCCATTGTTTTCTTATTCATTGCAACATCAAACTCTTTTCAAAGTTTATATTACACACACTAGTGTTTACTTGCCATAAATGCCTTTGGCACCCTTTTCTTTCAATTACAAAGCAGATCAGCAAAAGTTTAAATTCTTTTTGGAATACTTAATCTTTTGATTCTAGCAAATTATTTATGTATTTCAAAGTTTTTTTATTGCATTTTTGAATAATTTTCTATTCTATAATATTGTAACTTGAAGATGATTTTCAACTATTAACATACTTTTCAATTACTACTACATGTCTTCCTCATTACGTAGAAGCAGTGTAATAACGTGTTATTAGTAATATGTTATATATACTTTCTAATATATTAGTCATCTTGTTCGTGTAGCTATAGTATATGTTTTTTCATACCATTTACATTGACTAATTGTTCTAATTACTTGTCAGCGACTGTGGTAAGTACTTGCTTCGAATGACATCACCGTGTTATAATAAAGTCTTAAAATCCAGCTGTGTAAGCAAATTTAAGCAGTTTCCCCTTCCTTGGTAACAGAAGATTTGCTGGATGTTCAGTGTTTTAAAATTTCTTACTAATTTTAAATAATTTTCTATTTTTGTAAAATTTATGAAAATTATTCTGACTGAAGAGTTGACTTAGTGACCTAGAGAGTTGACAAATAGAGAGGCTTCACTACTGATTTGATTTAATTACACTTGACTCATCTAGTTGAGTAATGCAGACTAATTTTAGTCAATTTTTTCATTTTTATAAAATTTATGAAAATTTTTCTGGCTGAAAAATTGAAGTAAGTAGCTTGAGAGCTGACTAGAGGGCAGACTAGAGTTGACTAAAGTGTCCAAAAAATTCCAAAAAAATTCTAGTTCTGTTCTAGTTCAGTTCTAGTTCAGTTCTAGTTCAGTTCTAGTTCAGTTCTAGTTCAGTTCTAGTTCAGTTCTAGTTCAGTTCTAGTTCAGTTCTAGTTCAGTTCTAGTTCAGTTCTAGTTCAGTTCTAGTTCAGTTCTAGTTCAGTTCTAGTTCAGTTCTAGTTCAGTTCTAGTTCAGTTCTAGTTCAGTTCTAGTTCAGTTCTAGTTCAGTTCTAGTTCAGTTCTAGTTCAGTTCTAGTTCAGTTCTAGTTCAGTTCTAGTTCACTTCTAGTTCAGTTTCTAGTTCAGTTCTAGTTCACTTCTAGTTCAGTTTCTAGTTCAGTTCTAGTTTCATTCTAGTTCAGTTCTAGTTCATGTTAGGTTCGTTCTAGTTCAGTTCTAGTTCAGTTCTAGTTCAGTTCTAGTTCAGTTCTAGTTCAGTTTTAGTTCAGTTCTAGTTCAGTTCTAGTTCAGTTCTAGTTCAGTTCTAGTTCTAGTTCAGTTCTAGTTCAGTTCTAGTTCAGTTCTAGTTCAGTTCTAGTTCAGTTTCTAGTTCAGTTCTAGTTCAGTTCTAGTTTCAGTTCTAGTTCAGTTCTAGTTCAGTTCTAGTTCAGTTCTAGTTCAGTTCTAGTTCAGTTCTAGTTCAGTTCTAGTTCAGTTCTAGTTCAGTTCTAGTTCAGTTTCTAGTTCAGTTCTAGTTCAGTCCTAGTTCAGTCCTAGTTCAGTTCTAGTTCAGTTCTAGTTCAGTTCTAGTTCAGTTCTAGTTCAGTTCTAGTTTAGTTCTAGTTCAGTTCTAGTTCAGTTCTAGTTCAGTCCTAGTTCAGTTCTAGTTCAGTTTCTAGTTCAGTTCTAGTTCAGTTCTAGTTCAGTTCTAGTTCAGTTCTAGTTCAGTTCTACATCAGTTCTACTTCAGTTCTTAAAGGTTTTATATAGCTAATTTTTATACATACTTCGAACTATTTTGATTGAAATTTTTTGATATTTTTTTCAACTGTAAATTTATTTAAATTTTGAACAAAATTTTCTCAAATTAATCTTCAAAAATCCCTTTTAATGTTTTGAATTATAATTAAATTAAAAAAAATCACTCACCTTATTTAACACTTGTTTCCTTTCCGCCATTATTTTCTCTTTTTCACACACTTTTAATTAGCTTTTTATTTATTTTTATTTTTCTCTCTTATTTCAAAGCTTTTTTATTTACTTATTTTTCTATTTTCTTACAAAGATCTACACTTGATTTCCTTCTTATTTCATTTACATTAATTGAAAGCTTTTACTTATTTGAACTTATTTTATTTCTTCATTTTTTCTTTGCAATACTTATAAAAGCTTTTCTTTTCTCTCCACTTTTCAACCAACTAACTAACCAATAAACTTAACACACTCCCCTACCCACACACCAACTCATACTTATTAACAACGAATGACCAAAACTAAAGCAACACACCGATCGGCTCGGCATTTTACCTTTTTTCCAAACATTTTTGCTACACTATTTTTACTAATTTTCACGTTACTTTTTAGCAATATTTTTACACACAACTATTAATAAACATTTAAATTTCATATTTATGCAAAAATATTAACAATTTATAAACTTTTAACCGGATTTATTAATTAATTACACGACCACTAATCACCAAACAACCGAACACTTGCGAAATTTCTAGAAAACTAAAAGTGACAAATGCAAGTAATGATGCTATTGCTATTGTTGTTGTCGCTGCTGCTGCTGTCATTATTTGATTTGTACTAAAAATTGTATGCGAATATGTAATGTGTTTGTTGTTATTTTATTTTGTTTGTTGAGAGGGAGGATAATAATAAAAAGTGCGCAAATAGATTAAGAGCAAGATATTAAGGAGATTTATTAGTAAATGTCAAATCGTAAATATTTTGTAAGATGTTAGTAAAGGAATAGTGACAGGGTTGGAATTTTGTTTTGTATGTATGTGGTATTTACTAAGGCGTTAATGCAATATGTACTATAATTTAAAAAAATTAGAATGATAAAAGTACATACTTATTTTGATGAAAAATCGAGTTGTAAGAACATTTTTGCTTCATAAACAATTAAAACAAAAATACAGCGCAGGATATTTTAATCTTTATTCGCTGAAAGTGAGATTTTTTAAATGATATACATATGTAACAGTGTCGGCGAAAATTTGAAACTATAACGAAAACATATCGAAAATTCCATACAATTACTTAGAATATCGTACAAGGCTTCAAACTTAAAAAGATACTACTTATTTACTTTTTTAAAAGTCGATTTTTCGACTTTTGTGATTTATGAAAAGACGGGTTTTTGACCCTTTTCCGTCTTTTGGAATTTTTTTACTCTCGACTTTTTTAGTTAGTTTAGTTAGGTAGTTAGTTAGTTAGTTTAGTTAGTTAGTTAGTTAGGTAGTTAGTTAGTTAGTTTAGTTAGTTAGTTAGTTAGTTAGTTAGTTAGTTAGTTAGTTAGGTAGTTAGTTGTTAGTTTAGTTCGTTAGTTAGTTAGTTAGTTAGTTAGTTAGTTTTAGTTCGTAGTTAGTTAGTTAGTTAGTTAGTTAGTTAGTTAGTTAGTTAGTTAGTTAGTTAGTTAGTTAGTTAGTTAGTTAGTAGTTAGTTATTAGTTAGTTAGTTAGTTAGTTAGTTAGTTAGTTAGTTCGTTAGTTAGTTAGTTAGTTAGTTAGTTAGTTAGTTAGTTAGTTCGTAGTTAGTTTCGTTAGTTAGTTTTTGTTAGTTAGTTGTTAGTAGTTAGTTAGTTAGTTAGTTAGTTAGTTAGTTAGTTAGTTCGTTAGTTAGTTGTTAGTTGTTAGTTAGTTAGTTAGTTAGTTAGTTAGTTAGTTGTTAGTTAGTTGTTAGTTCGTTAGTTAGTTAGTTCGTTAGTTAGTTAGTTAGTTAGTTAGTTAGTTTTTAGTTAGTTAGTTAGTTTTCGTTATAGTTAGTTAGTTAGTTAGTTACTTATTATTAGGCTTACCAGACCGGAACACTAGCCACTAACCTGCCGAAGCAAAGATATTAAGCATTTTGTAATGTTTTAAATATCTATTAATTACATAAAAATTATTTAACTTCATTTAAACTATTGAAAAAATTTAAATTTTCGACCTTTTTCCTACTTTTTTAGAGTTCTTAACTTTTCCGACTTTTCAACGGTTTTTTCAAATTTTATTTCCAAAGTCGATTCTTCGACTTTTTCCCTACAAGATAGTTGACTGTTCGACACCGTTCGGAAAAAAAAAAGTTGACTTTGATTATTTAACAGTCGATTCAAGTTTGACCATCACTAATACTCTTCTACTTAACATTGTGCTCCCAATCTCTTAACGCACTTTAAAATATTCTCCCCCCTCCACCCAACACAATAACATGTTACCACATTATGATGTATATGCATACAGTTTAGTACAAATCAAATAATGACAGCACCAGTAACAACAACAATAGCAACAGAATCTGTGCTCTCATTTGTCTCTTTTGTTTTCTAGGAATTTCGCAAGTTTCGGTTGATTGGTGATTAGTGGTCGTTTAATTAATTCATAAATGCGGTTAAAAGTTAGTAAATTGTTAATATTTTTGCATAAATTTAAATTTAATCTTTGTAATATTTCTGTGTAAAAATATTGTTGAAAAATAACGTGTGAATTTGTGAAACTTATTTGCAAAAATATAAATGTTTGTGCCGGTCGGTTTGTTGCTTTAGTTTGGCCATTCTTTGTTAATAAATGTGTATGTATGTAAGTATGGTTGTGCGGGGAATGTGTAAGTGCAACAATTGGTATAGGGCAGTGTTGCTCAAACACATACCACCATAGACTAGGATAGTTTTATTTGTGTTGGTAAAGCAGCAGAGAACAGAATTCAATTCAAAATAAAAGTATACTAATAAAATGACTACAAAACTATAAAGTATATGCTAACTGTCAAATATTTATTACGGATTTTGACAGCCAGCGTATATCAAAGTCTATATATAAAAAACTGTCAACTGTTCTCTCATGTTCTCCTACATTAATTCGGCTTTTTCAAAATTTTGTTGTTGTATTTCTGTGTGTATTTTAAAAACGTCGCCCACAGACCTCGCTTCGACAAGTGCTGATCAGCAACTGATTTGATTTTGTTTTTCAAGTTGAGAGCAAACTAACTGATATTGCTCATTATAAAAAGAAGAAGAATTAAACCTATAGTGTATGTGTATCAACTTAGCGTCAGCAGAATTTTCTTACCCTATCACGCGTGCTATGTAATGGCAATCTTGAGCTCCTCTGGTATAGGGTGAAGTAAATAAAGGTTTGTGTAAAGCTAAGAAGGGGATAAAAGCTTTTTTAAGTGTAGTAAAGGAAATGAGAAAATAAGAGAAAGTTAATAATCTATAAGCTTTCAAATGTAGTAAAGGAAATAAAATGTTGATCTTTTAAAGAAAAAAGCTAAATTAATGAGAAAATAAAAAAATAAATAAAAAGCTCATCAAAAAGCTGAGAAAAAATAGAAATAAATATAAAAAACAAATGAAAAATATCTGTAAATAAAAAAATATAAAGAAAAATGTGAAAATAAATGTAAAAGCAAATTGAATATCTGTGAAAAAGGAGTAATTGAAGTTGCTTGCGGAAAGGAAAAAAAGGAAGTGTCAAATAAGGTGGGTGCTTATTTTATTATAATACATACATATAAAGATTTTTAAAAGATATATTGCTTTTTAAAAAATTTTGTGCAAATGAAAACCAATGTTAGAAAAAATATATTTCCTGCAATTTTTTTATTATTGCTTGTGTGAAGTTGCAGCATAGTATTTGTAGTCATACGTTTTTAAAACTATTGTTGCTTTTAAAAAATTAAATTTCAAAATATAGCATTAGTAACGAAACAATAGTAATAGCAATAGTTATAAAACATAAACTAAAAATATTACGTATGTATAGTCGGAGGATTTGTAGAATGTCGTCATAGGAAATTCACTAGTTCAGTTCTAATTCAGATCTAGTTCAGTTCTAGTTCAGTTCTAGTTCAGTTCTAGGTCAGTTCTAGTTCAGTTTCTAGTTCAGTTCTAGTTCTAGTTCAGTTTCTAGTTCAGTTCTAGTTCAGTTCTAGTTCAGTTCTAGTTCAGTTCTAGTTCAGTTCTAGTTCAGTTCTAGTTCAGTTCTAGTTCAGTTCTAGTCAGTTCTAGTTCAGTTCTAGTTCAGTTCTAGTTCAGTTCTAGTTCATTTCTAGTTCAGTTCTAGTTCAGTTCTAGTTCACTTCTAGTTCAGTTCTAGTTCTAGTTCAGTTCTTGTTCACTTCTAGTCGTTCAGTTCAGTTAGTTCAGTTCTAGTTCAGTTATCAGTTCTAGTTCCGTTCTAGTTCAGTTCTAGTTCAGTTCTAGTTCAGTTCTAGTTCAGTTCTAGTTCAGTTCTAGTTCAGTTCTAGTTCAGTTCTAGTTCAGTTCTAGTTCAGTTCTAGTTCAGTTCTAGTTCAGTTCTAGTTCAGTTCTAGTTCAGTTCTAGTTCAGTTCTAGTTCAGTTCTAGTTCAGTTCTAGTTCAGTTCTAGTTCAGTTCTAGTTCAGTTCTAGTTCAGTTCTAGTTCAGTTCTAGTTCAGTTCTAGTTCAGTTCTAGTTCAGTTCTAGTTCAGTTCTAGTTCAGTTCTAGTTCAGTTCTAGTTCAGTTCTAGTTCAGTTCTAGTTCAGTTCTAGTTCAGTTCTAGTTCAGTTCTAGTTCAGTTCTAGTTCAGTTCTAGTTCAGTTCTAGTTCAGTTCTAGTTCAGTTCTAGTTCAGTTCTAGTTCAGTTCTAGTTCAGTTCTAGTTCAGTTCTAGTTCAGTTCTAGTTCAGTTCTAGTTCAGTTCTAGTTCAGTTCTAGTTCAGTTCTAGTTCAGTTCTAGTTCAGTTCTAGTTCAGTTCTAGTTCAGTTCTAGTTCAGTTCTAGTTCAGTTCTAGTTCAGTTCTAGTTCAGTTCTAGTTCAGTTCTAGTTCAGTTCTAGTTCAGTTCTAGTTCAGTTCTAGTTCAGTTCTAGTTCAGTTCTAGTTCAGTTCTAGTTCAGTTCTAGTTCAGTTCTAGTTCAGTTCTAGTTCAGTTCTAGTTCAGTTCTAGTTCAGTTCTAGTTCAGTTCTAGTTCAGTTCTAGTTCAGTTCTAGTTCAGTTCTAGTTCAGTTCTAGTTCAGTTCTAGTTCAGTTCTAGTTCAGTTCTAGTTCAGTTCTAGTTCAGTTCTAGTTCAGTTCTAGTTCGGTTCTAGTTATGTTCTATTTCGGTTCTAGTTCAGTTCCAGTTCAGTTCTAGTTCAGTTCTAGTTCAGTTCTAGTTCAGTTCTAGTTCAGTTCTAGTTTAGTTCTAGTTCAGTTCTAGTTCAGTTCTAGTTCAGTTCTAGTTCAGTTCTAGTTCAGTTCTAGTTCAGTTCTAATTCAGTTCTAGTTCAGTTCTAGTTCAATTCTAGTTCAGTTCTAGTTCAGTTCTAGTTCAGTTCTAGTTCAGTTCTAGTTCAGTTCTAGTTCAGTTCTAGTTCAGTTCTAGTTCAGTTCTAGTTAGTTCTAGTTCAGTTCTAGTTTAGTTCTAGTTCAGTTCTAGTTCAGTTCTAGTTCAGTTCTAGTTCAGTTCTACTTCAGTTCTAGTTCAGTTCTAGTTCAGTTTTAGTTCTAGTTCATTTTAGTTGTAGTTCAGTTTTAGTTCTAGTTCAGTTTTAGTTCAGTTCTAGTTCAGTTCTAGTTCAGTTCTAGTTTAGTTCTAGTTCAGTTCTAGTTCAGTTCTAGTTCAGTTCTAGTTCAATTCTAGTTCAGTTCTAGTTCAGTTCTAGTTCAGTTCTAGTTCAGTTCTAGTTCAGTTCTAGTTCAGTTCTAGTTCAGTTCTAGTTCAGTTCTAGTTCAGTTCTAGTTCAGTTCTAGTTCAGTTCTAGTTCAGTTCTAGTTCAGTTCTAGTTCAGTTCTAGTTCAGTTCTAGTTCAGTTCTAGTTCAGTTCTAGTTCAGTTCTAGTTCAGTTCAAGTTCAGTTTTAGTTCAGTTCTAGTTCAGTTCCAGTTCAGTTCTAGTTCAGTTCTAGTTCAGTTCTAGTTCAGTTCTAGTTTAGTTCTAGTTCAGTTCTAGTTTAGTTCTAGTTCAGTTCTAGTTCAGTTCTAGTTCAGTTCTAGTTCAGTTCTACTTCAGTTCTAGTTCAGTTCTAGTTCAGTTTTAGTTCTAGTTCAGTTTTAGTTGTAGTTCAGTTTTAGTTCTAGTTCAGTTTTAGTTCAGTTCTAGTTCTAGTTCAGTTCTAGTTCAGTTTTAGTTCAGTTCTAGTTCAGTTCTAGTTCAGTTCTAGTTCAGTTCTAGTTCAGTTCCAGTTCAGTTCTAGTTCAGTTCTAGTTCAGTTCTAGTTCAGTTCTAGTTCAGTTCTAGTGCAGTTCTAGTTCAGTTCTAGTTCAGTTCTAGTTCAGTTCTAGTTCAGTTCTAGTTCAGTTCTAGTTCAGTTCTAGTTCAGTTCTAGTTCAGTTCTAGTTCAGTTCTAGTTCAGTTCTAGTTCAGTTCTAGTTCAGTTCTAGTTCAGTTCTAGTTCAGTTCTAGTTCAGTTCTAGTTCAGTTCTAGTTTAGTTCTAGTTCAGTTGTAGTTCAGTTCTAGTTCAGTTCTAGTTCAGTTCTAGTTCTAGTTCAGTTCTAGTTCAGTTCTAGTTCAGTTCTAGTTCAGTTCAGTTCTAGTTCAGTTCTAGTTCAGTTCTAGTTCAGTTCTAGTTCAGCTCTAGTTCAGTTCTAGTTCAGTTCTATTTTTGTCTACTACTATAATTATTGCTACCAAAATCTGAAGGTAGCAGTAGTAATAGTAAATGATTTGCTGTTAACTTTGGAACATTTTTTAACTACAAAAATATTGATTTTTCATTACTTCACCTACTTGTAGTGTGGTTATTTAAACACTGCAAGGAACAAGTTTATTTTCAAAATATCGTTTAGGTCAATAAACTCCTTCAAATATCTGCTACTGCTGTCAAAAGTTATTTAAGATTTTCAGCACTTGCACGCATTTTATTTTCTACAAGATATTTCAGTTAATTTTTTCTAAACTACAAACTCTACTTTACCATTTACCAATACAGCTATTGCAGCTATTGATTGTTTTTGTAACTTTTTTACAAAGCACAAAAACAAGAACGAGCTACTCTTGCAAATGTAGTAAGTAATACTTTTATAGCAAATACTCCCAGTCCTCAACAAAGAAATACATACTTTCCTTTAAGCAAAAATCAAACAAAAAAAGAAAACTTTTACCGGAAGCCTTTCGAACAAAATGCAAATGTTCTGTCATGAGTGTTTGCAAAACTGTCATTTCTATGTTAATTTGTTTGTTGTTGTTGCATTTTTACTACGCCTAATAATAGACTCAGTGCGAGTATACACATATTTGTGTGTGTGTGTATGTGATGGTGGTAAATCCATATGTAATGTTTTCATTTCAAAAGCTTTTGCTTGCAAATGCATTTTCTATTGCAGTATGTTAAATGTATTATTTAGTATTTTTAAAACGTATTGTTCATTGTTTTGTGTCACGATATTTGTTGCTAATTTTTTGTTTTAATAGCTAAAATTATCATATTGACCTCCCGCATAGTAATGACACGCAATATACAATAAATATTTGTTTCTTTGAGTGGCGCAGAATTACCGCAAGAAAGCTGTTTTTGTTTTGTTTTAAGTACAAAGTATTACATATACATTCAGTTTTGTTTATTATAAATTCCAAAAGGTGAAGTGGGTGAATTGAATTAAACCCCTTTTTAAATATGTAAATAATTTACAGAAAATATAAACAAAAAATGTTTACAAATTTACATTTGTATAAATTTCTTTAAATTCTTGTACCTGTAATAAATTTTGCTTACCTATTTTTAAAATTTATAGTTGAATATTAATTATTAATACGAAATTATTTTAATAAATAGTGTTCGAAATTTTAGCAAATGTACAAAATTTTCGTTCAATTTTTTTCTATTCAAAATTTTGTTTTCTTTTATAAGAAATGCTCTTTCAATTTATACAAAATCTTTGATGTATTTTCTCTTTACAAAATATTTTCGATAACGTTTTCTTCGATCCATTGTATATTTAAAATCCATTGTACATTTAAGAAAAAAAACTATAAATTTACTTTTTAAAGAACTCTCGATAATTTTTTTCCGATCAAATGTTCCTTTTGGTGATTTCTAAACACAATTTGTATAATATTTTATAGTTAGTAAGTTAGTTAGTTAGTAGTTGTTAGTTAGTTGGTTAGTTAGTTAGTTAGTAGTTAGTTAGTTAGTTAGTTAGTTAGTTAGTTAGTTAGTTAGTTAGTTAGTTAGTTAGTTAGTTAGTTAGTAGTTAGTTAGTTGTTAGTTAGTTAGTTAGTTAGTTAGTTAGTTAGTTAGTTAGTAGTTAGTTAGTTAGTTAGTTAGTTAGTAGTTAGTTAGTTAGTTAGTTAGGTAGTTAGTTAGTAGTTAGTTAGTTAGTTAGTAGTTAGTAGTAGTTAGTTAGTTAGTAGTTAGTTAGTTAGTTAGTTAGTAGTTAGTTAGTTAGTTAGTTAGTTAGTAGTAGTTAGTTAGTTAGTTAGTTAGTAGTTAGTTAGTTAGTTAGTTAGTTAGTAGTAGTTAGTTAGTTAGTTAGTTAGTTAGTTAGTTAGTTAGTTAGTTAGTTAGTTAGTTAGTTAGTTAGTAGTTAGTTAGTTAGTTAGTTAGTTAGTAGTTAGTTAGTTAGTTAGTAGTAGTTAGTTAGTTAGTTAGTTAGTTAGTTAGTTAGTTAGTTAGTTAGTTAGTAGTTAAGTTAGTTAGTTAGTTAGTTAGTTAGTAGTTAGTTAGTTAGTTAGTTAGTTAGTTAGTAGTTAGTAGTTAGTTAGTTAGTAGTTAGTTAGTTAGTTAGTTAGTAGTTAGTTAGTTAGTTAGTTAGTAGTTAGTTAGTTAGTTAGTTAGTTAGTTAGTTAGTTAGTTAGTTAGTAGTTAGTTAGTTAGTTAGTTAGTTAGTAGTTAGTAGTTAGTTAGTAGTTAGTTAGTTAGTTAGTTAGTTAGTAGTTTAGTTAGTTAGTAGTTAGTTAGTAGTTAGTTAGTTAGTAGTTAGTTAGTTAGTTAGTTAGTAGTTAGTTAGTTAGTAGTAGTAGTTAGTTAGTTAGTTAGTTAGTTAGTTAGTAGTAGTTAGTTAGTTAGTTAGTTAGTTAGTAGTTAGTAGTTTTAGTAGTTAGTTAGTTAGTTAGTTAGTTAGTTAGTTAGTAGTTAGTTAGTTAGTTAGTTAGTAGTTAGTTAGTGTTAGTTAGTTAAGTTAGTTAGTTAGTAGTAGTTAGTAGTTAGTTAGTTAGTTAGTTAGTTAGTAGTTAGTTAGTTAGTTAGTAGTTAGTTAGTTAGTTAGTTAGTTAGTTAGTTAGTTAGTAGTTAGTTAGTAGTTAGGTTAGTTAGTTAGTCTGTAGTCTAGTCTTGTCTATATTCTAGTTTATAGTCTAGTCTATAGCCTACTCTATAGTCTACTCTATAGTCTAGTCTATAGTCAACTCTATAGTCTAGTTTATAGTTTAGTCTATAATATATAGTTTATCTAGTCTATAGTCTAGTCTATAGCTAGTCTTCAGTCTAGTCTATAGTCTAAACTATGTCTAGTCTATAGTCTAAACTATAGTCTAGTCTAAAGTCTAGTTTATAGTCAAGTCTATAGTATATATAGACTATAGACTAGAGTCTATTCTATAGTCTATTCTATAGTCTATTCTATAGTTTATTCTATATCTAGTTTATAGTCTATTCTATAGTCTAGTCTAGTGTATAGTCTGATCTATAGGCCAAAGCAATTCTGCAGTCTGTAGTCCTGTCTAGGGTCTGGTTTCTAGACTAGTCTGCAGCCTAGTCTATAGTCTACTCCATACTCTATAGTCTAGTCTATAGTCTAGTCCATAGTCTAGTCTATAGTCTGCTCTATACTCCAGTCTATGGTCTAGGATAGTCTATTATATAGTCAAGTCTATAGTCTAGTATATAGTCAAGTCTATAGTCTAGTCTATAGTCTACTTTATAGTCTAGTCTATAGTCTAGTTTATAGTCTGCATGTTCTGGTAGGTTTAACTCAGGATGTATGTACTAGATGGCTCTGTCTATGTCCGACTTTAGATTCTTAATATTTTACTACTCTTAAGACACCACTAGCCACATGAAAATTTATCTAACAAAGTCCTCCCTTCCCACATAACCCCAGCAAAAATTCAGAAAATTAATATAAATCATTTTTCAATTACAACTCCAGTGGGCAACAACGAAAAATGGGAACTAATTGAAGGTACCACATGTAACAGTTTGAAAATAAATTATAAAAATTCTGTTTGCAATGCAACAGATTAACAATCAGAAGCCATTATCAATAAAATTGCTTGAATAATAAACCATAATTTTTGCGATAAACCAAATTGAACAAGAAACAAAGAAATGAAACTCCCAAAAAATGTAAAAGACTTAAGCCACATACTTTTCTTTAAAAAACCAGCCGGAAGAGGAGGTGGAAGCCCTCATATTTTTTTGGAAAAAAATATAATTCAAGTTTTGTTCAAAGAAGCCAGTGCACTTTTGCCAACGAAAAAAAAAGCATCTCCCGCATACAATAAAACTATAACAACCCAAAAAAGGGAATTGCAAGGTTGAATTAAAATCTTAAAAGAAATATAAATAAATTGCAACAAGAAAATAATACAAGGATTTTTCAAGGAATGGTCCAGAATGGTTAAAGTAATTTAAAACTCACTCTTATTTTAGTTCTTACGTTCAAACCGAAAAGACGACAATAAAATATTCAAGTATTCCTGAAAGCAAATGCTGCATATACACAACCACTAACACAAAAAAGTGGGAGGATGCAGTGAACTTTTTTTTGTTTTTGTTTAAATTTGTTGTTTTCCTTTGTGTTGAAGTTAATTAATGCTGGTGTTTTTGTTTTTTTTCCTTGGGTTTTTGTAGTTATTTTATGTGGCAGACTTGTTTGGCCATAAGGCAGTTTTAAGAATGAAATCAAGAAGACAGTAGAAGAATTAGTCGGCAGCTTCAACATCAGCAGCAAATCAAGTTAAAATCATTTTTGCCTTAGGGGGCGAATAAATAAACAGTACAAATATAAATACATACGATTTGGAATATATATTTTTTGCTTTAAATTTTAATGCCGAAGTGATTGCTTACAGTGTGACAAGGGAGAATTGTTGCATATGTGACACTTATTTATTTCATGGGTGACGAGTCTACAAGGTGACGAGTCTAGTCCCGCACATGCTTCTAAAAGTATTTCATTACATTTTGTAGTCTATAGACTAGTCTATAGTCTAGTCTTTAGTCTAGTCTATGGTCTAGTCTATAGTCTAGTCTATAGTCTAGTCTATAGTCTAGTCTATAGTCTAGTCTATAGTCTAGTCTATAGTCTAGTCTATAGTCTAGTCTATAGTCTAGTCTATAGTCTAGTCTATAGTCTAGTCTATAGTATAGTCTATAGTCTAGTCTATAGTCTAGTCTATAGTCTAGTCTATAGTCTAGTCTATAGTCTAGTCTATAGTCTAGTCTATAGTCTAGTCTATAGTCTAGTCTATAGTCTAGTCTATAGTCTAGTTATAGTCTAGTCTATAGTCTAGTCCATAGTCTAGTCTATAGTCTAGTCCATAGTCTAGTCTATAGTCTAGTCTATAGTCTAGTCTATAGTCTAGTCTATAGTCTAGTCTATAGTCTAGTCTATAGTCTAGTCTATAGTCTAGTCTATAGTCTAGTCTATAGTCTAGTCTATAGTCTAGTCTATAGTCTAGTCTATAGTCTAGTCTATAGTCTAGTCTATAGTCTAGTCTATAGTCTAGTCTATAGTCTAGTCTATAGTCTAGTCTATAGTCTAGTCTATAGTCTAGTCTATAGTCTAGTCTATAGTCTAGTCTATAGTCTAGTCTATTTTCTAGTCTATAGTCTAGTCTATAGTCTAGTCTATATCTAGTCTATAGTCTAGTCTATAGTCTAGTCTATAGTCTAGTCTATAGTCTAGTCTATAGTCTAGTCTATAGTCTAGTCTATAGTCTAGTCTATAGTCTAGTCTATAGTCTAGTCTATAGTCTAGTCTGTCGTCTAGTCTATAGTCTAGTCTATAGTCTAGTCTATAGTCTAGTCTATAGTCTAGTCTATAGTCTAGTCTATAGTCTAGTCTATATTCTAGTCTATAGTCTAGTCTATAGTCTAGTCTATAGTCTAGTCTATAGTCTAGTCTATAGTCTAGTCTATAGTCTAGTCTAGTCTATAGTCTAGTCTATAGTCTAGTCTATAGTCTAGTCTATAGTCTAGTCTATAGTCTAGTCTATAGTCTAGTCTATAGTCTAGTCTATAGTCTAGTCTATAGTCTAGTCTATAGTCTAGTCTATAGTCTAGTCTATAGTCTAGTCTATAGTCTAGTCTATAGTCTAGTCTATAGTCTAGTATAGTCTAGTCTATAGTCTAGTCTATAGTCTAGTCTATAGTCTAGTCTATAGTCTAGTCTATAGTCTAGTCTATAGTCTAGTCTATAGTCTAGTCTATAGTCTAGTCTATAGTCTAGTCTATAGTCTAGTCTATAGTCTAGTCTATAGTCTAGTCTATAGTCTAGTCTATAGTCTAGTCTATAGTCTAGTCTATAGTCTAGTCTATAGTCTAGTCTATAGTCTAGTCTATAGTCTAGTCTATAGTCTAGTCTATAGTCTAGTCTATAGTCTAGTCTATAGTCTATCTAGTCTAGTCTATAGTCTAGTCTATAGTCTAGTCTATAGTCTAGTCTATAGTCTAGTCTATAGTCTAGTCTATAGTCTAGTCTATAGTCTAGTCTATAGTCTAGTATAGTCTAGTCTAGTCTAGTCTATAGTCTAGTCTATAGTCTAGTCTATAGTCTAGTCTATAGTCTCTATAGTCTAGTCTAGTCTATAGTCTAGTCTATAGTCTAGTCTATAGTCTAGTCTATAGTCTAGTCTATAGTCTAGTCTATAGTCTAGTCTATAGTCTAGTCTATAGTCTAGTCTATAGTCTAGTCTATAGTCTAGTCTATAGTCTAGTCTATAGTCTAGTCTATAGTCCAGTCTATAGTCTAGTCTATAGTCTAGTCTATAGACTAGTCTATAGTCTAGTCTATTGTCTAGTCTATAGTCTGGTCTATAGTCTAGTCTATAGTCTAGTCTATAGTCTAGTCTATAGTCTTGCCTATAGTCTAGTTTATAGTCTAGCCTATAGTCTAGGTTATAGTCTAGACTATAGTCTAGTCTATAGTCTAGTCTATAGTCTAGTCTATAGTCTAGTCTATAGTCTAGTCTATAGTCTAGTCTATAGTCTAGTCTATAGTCTAGTCTATAGTCCTATTCTATAGTCTAGTCTATAGTCTAGTCTATAGTCTAGTCTATAGTCTAGTCTATAGTCTAGCCTATGGTCTATGTAGTCTTAGGCCTGAAAACTTACAAACAGTTATCTTTTGTTATAATATCAATTTTCCTCCTTTTAACGTAACCTAACGTCAACTTACATATATGCTTGTATCATAACTTTTGTGTTACACTGTAACAGCACTCTTAATTTAAGTATCCTAATGTTGAAGAGTAGCTCGCGTAAAGAACGATCAAGACAAATTCTTCAATGAATTTTTAATGTTAAAGAACCATAAAAAAGACATGCGTAAATAGAAGATGAAGCAACCATCAGTTATTTATCATTACTCCTTCATATTTAACCCTTAAGGAAACTACAAAAACTTCAACGAACTAAAAGTGAAAACTCTAAAAAAATATTTGGAAAAATTTGTCCAAAATATTACAAAACCTACTTTTATGGTATTAAAAATTAACTTATTTTACAAAACTTTTAATCAAGTAACAACAATTTCGATATCTCAGTAATATCTAAATCTCTAGTAATTTGTTTTACCATAAAATGCCAATTGTTTCAACAACACCATTAAAGGTTAATCAATTTTCATTGAATATTTTTCACTACAAAGAAATCCTTTTTTTAAGACTCAGTACATCGTACAAGTTTAGAATACGCCAATATAGTTTTTTCATCCATTTAGTTTTTATTTTCATTTTTAGACTTAAACAGCTTCTGCAGATACAGCAGCTAATTGCATTTTTACTCAGGCTATAAGTCTGCCTTTCAGACAGATTCTTAGATGTTAACAAAAATTCATAGCTGGCCAAGGCAGTCACTCAGTCAGCCAGCCAACAACCAGCCATTCCAACCAAATATATAATAAAGGAGGCCTTCGGGCCTTAAAACGCACGGATGGTAGTAGTCAACCAAAGATCTGTAAAGGATTTCTTGGCAAGCTGCAGAAGAAGAAGAAAAAGATGCTTTCATATAGATTTACGATAATAGCTCTCGCCATACGTAATAATCAGTTTGAAACGCATTTAATAAAGAACAAATTCCAAAAAAAAAGAAATATTAAGAAGAAAAAAATGTATGCACCCCTACTTTTCATGCAATTTACTTCGTTGCCTTTTAAAGAAGCACATAACGTGTATGTGTGTAAATGTACAAGAATATTATTTTTTAAATAAATAATTTTTCATTTCCGTTGCTACCAATAAGTACAAATTTAAAAATTATGTATAAGAAGAAACTAGTTTTTCAATTGTAATATGTTTAGTTAGGGCAAGGACATGTTATTTTTTACCACACCTTTGTGTTACCAGAAAATCCCATTGTTTTTAATTCAGATACTTATTGGATACTAATAGTACCACCTGTAAGTTTTTAGCTTTTGTTCTATATCGGTTATTGATGATGTCTTTTCGGGGAAAGTGTG
This sequence comes from Lucilia sericata, assembly GCF_015586225.1. NCBI lineage: Eukaryota > Metazoa > Arthropoda > Insecta > Diptera > Calliphoridae > Lucilia > Lucilia sericata. The sequence goes on from NW_023995255.1 coordinate 18,340, forward strand.
GTTCCATGACATAAAATTATTTTGTTATACTTATTCTTCTGTTCTACTTAAGTTCTTGTCAATCAGTGAGGGACTAATTGACCGTACACAGAGGGAAAGGAAATATACACGCCTGGTACCAAATTGACACCAAAGAGTTTATAATTTTTCAATAACATCCGTTGACAAAGTATATACATATGAGCGTACGACAACAATATGTAATGTTGACAACGCAACCTTGTCAACATTGCAACAATTCGTTGTCGAAATCTAAATTTTATGCACATCCGTTGTCTAAATGTTAACAAACGTGGTAAGCTCAGGCGTGTATATTTCTTTTTCCTTCTGTGTACGACTTCACGTAATTCCGTGAGCGAGAAACAGCAAATAGTCAATGGTATTCGTCTCTGATAACGTTTTCGCTTTAGCGATGCACGTCTGTGTGTTCGTATATCCAAATTTTCAGTAATACTAATAGACATGCTTTCGAATAGTTTGCTTTTAAAAATTTCTAAAATCTCTATTAAATAACAGAGATATGAGCAAAATACCGAAAAAAAACCCCATGGTTTCTTCAGAATTTTGATTGTAACTCAGATGTTACGTATCGATACCTACATATATTTGTCTATATAAAATTTTCTATAAAACAGTTTTACTATAATACTTTTTATTAGTTTTTTTCTGTAAAAAAATTTCTGTATAACAGTTTTTCTATAGAAAACAGTATAACAGTTTTTTTTTATAATAATTTTTTGTTTAACAATAATATCTATAGAAAATATTCAGTATAACAATAATTTGTATAGGAATATTTCCGTAAAACAATTTTTTACTACAAAATGTTTCTTCTTTTTAAATTTTTTATAATAAATTTTCCGTATATAGAAAAATATATAAAATTTTCTTTATAACAGTTATTTCCATAATAATTACCAATTATAGAACAATTTTAAATAAAATAGTTTCACTATATATATTTCTCGTATAACAGTTTTTATACCCTACACCACTTTAGTGGGGAGGGTATATTGGATTTGTGCTGATGTTTGTAACATACAAAAATATTCGTCCTAGACCCACCTTAAAGTATACCAATCGGCTTAGAATCGTTTTCTGAGTCGATTAAGCTATGTCCGTCCGTCCGTCCGTCTGGCTGGCTGTTCATGTAACCTTGTGCGCAAGGTACAGGTCGCAATTTTCAAGATAATTGGATGAAATTTGGCACGCACGTTTGATTTGGCCCAATTATAATTATGCTAAATATACAGATATATCGATAAAATACGGCACAACTAATTTTTATTGAAGTCTTGATGACCATGCCAAATTTCATAAAGATCGGGCCCCTAGCTCCCATACAAAGTCCCCTTCAGAAAATTACTTGAATGTCCCAAATTAACTTATAAACACAAATATCGCGATGAAATTCAGCACAATAAAATATTATGTAAATATAAATATATTGAAAAAATTTTACCGGGCTTGGTCCATATTTGCCCCTAGCCCCCATATAAAGCCTCTTTCAGAAAATTAGTTTTTCATCCATAAATTGCTTAAATGTATCGGAACAAGGGAATATTGAAGATAAATGCTTTATTATGAAAAATAAATCACATTTAATATTCATAACTGGTGCAGGGTATCATATGGTCGGCCACGCCCGACTATACTTTCTTACTTGTTTCTATTGACATTTTTCAAATGACAAGATTGTGAATAGAAATTATATATTATTTCTAGAGGAATTCTCCAGTTAAACAATTTTCTAAAAAATGTTGTTTTATAACAACTTAAATTTTTCGTATAACAGTTTTTTGCATTGGAAATTTTTCATGTAACAAGTTTGTATAGAGAAATTTTTCGTATAATAGTTTATCTATTGAAATTTTTTTGTATAACCATATTATCTATAGAAATCTTGCAGTATAACAGTTATTTTATTGCAAGTTTTGAATAACCCTATTATCTATAGAAATAATTTTGTATAGAACATGTAGTACATTAGTTTCTTCTATAGAAAAATTTATATATATACATATAACTATTTTTCTATATAAAAGTTTGATCCCTAATAGTTTTTTTAGTATTTATAACAGTTCTTTAAAAATATTTTATATAACAGCTTTCTTATATAGAATAAACTCCATTATAAAAGATTTTCTTAAACATTTTTTCGTAAAATTGTTATTCTATTAAAATTGTTTGTATAACAAGATTTTTCTATAGAAATTTTTCAGTATGACAGTTTTTTCTGTAGAAATTTTGGGTATAGCAATTTTTTCTACAGAAAAATATCTCATTATAACAGTTTTTCCCAACAAATATAACAGTTTTTATTAAAATTTTCCGTATAATAATTGTCTATAGAAAATTTTTGGTATAACGGTTTATTTTTATAGAATTTTTGGTATAACAGTTTTTAATATAGAAAATTATTTCATTATTACAGTTTTTCCTAATAAATTATTCATGTAACAGTTTTTTATTAAAATTTTCCGTATAATAATTGTCTATAGAAAATTTTTGGTATAACAGTTAATTTTTATAGAATTTTTGGGTATAACAGTTTTTTCTTCAGAAAAATATGTATTTCATGTAACAGTTTTTCCTAATAAATTATTCGTATAACAGTTTTTTATTAATAGTTTTCGTGTAAAATAATCTTTAGAAAATTTTTGGTATAACAGTTTTTTCTATAGAAAAATATTTCATTATGACAGTTTTTCGAAATAAAATTTTCTTTATTAAAATTTTCCGTATAATAATTTTCTAGAGATTTTTTTTGTATAACAGTCTTTTCTACAGAAAAATATTTCATTATAACAGTTTTTCCCAACAAATATAAAAGTTTCTTATTAAAATTTTCCCTATAATATGTGTATAGAGAACATTTTTGGTATAACAGTTTGTTTTTCAGAAAAATATTTCATTATAACAGTTTTTCCTAATAAATTATTCGTATAACAGTTTTCGTATTAAAATAATCTATTGATAATATTTGGTGTAACAGTTTATGTTTTATATAGAAATTTTTAAGTATGACAGTTTTTTTGTTAAAAATTTTTCGTACCTATAGAGAAATATTTCATTATAACAGTTTTTTCGAAATAAATTTTTCATATAACAGTTTTTTTCTGTATAACAGTGCTTCCTCATCATATAGCAGTTAGTACCTCGAAAACTCACAAAAACTCCTATTTCCCTTGCTGATTAAGATGTTTGAACACGCCCAATGGACCTCGTAACCCCCTAGCTTAACTTTAAACCAGCCAGTTAGTTCTGTGACTACCTTAGTTTCTTTGCAGTTAAATCAAATTAATTACTTCTATTATTTTTCTCATCTCTTAAATAAATTCTCAATTTAAACATCAACAATAATTAATTTACAATTCAAATAAACAACTAACTACATTAAAGAAAACAACAACTACTGCTGATTTAACATAAATAGCTATTATCTAGTTATTTAAACATGATTTCGTTGAGTGTAGTTAAAACATCATGTAACAATTTGTCAAAATCATGTTTTTTAAGAAGTTACCAAATGCTAGACGGAACAAAAAAAAACTGAAAATAAAACCTACAAGTATGTCTACCACTACTACTACTACTTACTTAACAGCATTTGAATTAGCGACAAAAAAAATAGTATGAAAACTAAAACCAAAGAAATAAATAAGACTCCTTAAAAAATTGTCGCACAGCACAAGCAACATGTTACAGACTTGTGTTAAATGTCACCAAAACATATTTACAGCACAAACGAATGAAAAAAAAAATTGGAAAAAAAAATTCAGCAACCAATGTGAACTGAGTTTGGGCAAGAAAAATCTATTCAAATGTAAGTAGTTTTTTTGTTATTGTTGTATGTCTGCAACCAGTGGTTGCATAAAATTGCGTTGGTGGTGGTCGTCTCATATATCGCGATGTATATTTTTTTTTTTTTGTTGTAAAGTCCTTGAGACTTCTTGTATTGTTGTTCTTTTTTCCAGCTTTATGTAATGCTCTGTTTTTTTAACTTATTGTTTTTTTTTTCGTTATTGATATCGATAAAGTAAAATTAGCTTTAAGCATAAAACTGCCAAATTAAATTCGACACATGTTGTTGTTGGCAAAAAATCTCAACCATATTCAACATATTCGTATTGTTGTTTTCGTATTTATGGATCAAATGTACAGAGGAAAAAAAAGCAACTACATTGTTCTTGTTTCCTCTGATGTTGCCTTGACGTTCAACATGATTTTGTAGGCGCTCAACATGATCACCAAACAACCAGTAAACGCGTGATTTTTTTTCTCCTCTGTGTCTTGTCTTATCATATGCAACTTCAACGTATAACATTGAAGTTTGTGGGAGTCTTTAGGGGAATTTGATATCGATATTGCAATAATAGGATTTTTATTTCTTTACAATAAAATTGTATTAACATTTTTTTTTTTTAAATATTGAAGATTTTAATTGGGTAAGACTTTGTAAATTTTATAAAAATTTTCCAAAAAACAGTTTCATGCGGATGTGTAAGAGATATCAGATTTTAATTATAGAAGAAGTATATATAGTCTTGCTTATAGACCCTTCTATAGTGTTGCCTATAGACCGACTATAGAAATAGATAAGTCTATAGACCCGCCTATAGACTATATGCCCTTATATAGACTGTAGACCCTTCTATAGACTTGACTGAAAACGAGACTTGACTTGATTATAAAAAAGTCTATATTCTTGACTATAGAACAGTCTATAGTCATGACTATAAAACAGTCTATATTCTTGACTATAGAACAGTATATAGTCTTGACTATAGAACAGTCTATAGTCTTGACTATAGAACAGTCTATAGTCTTGACTATAGAATAGTCTATAGTCTTGACTATAGAACAGTCTATAGTCTTGACTATAGAACAGTCTATAGTCTTGACTATAGAACAGTCTATAGTCTTGACAATAGAACAGTCTACAGTCTTAACTATAGACAAGTCAAGACTATAAAACATTCTACAGTATTGATAATAGCATATTCTATAGTCTTGACTATAGAACATTATATATTTTTGACTATAGAACAGTTTATACTTGACTATAGAACAGTCTATAGTCTTGACTATAAAACAGTCTATAGTCTTGACTATAGAACAGTCTATAGTTTTAACAGTCTATAGCCATGACTATAGTACAGTATATAGTAATGTCCATTGAACAGTCTTGACTATAGAACAATCTACAGTCTTGACTATAGAACAGTCTATAGTGTTGACTATAAAAAGGTCTATGGTCTTGACTATAGAACAGTCTATAGTCTTGACTAAAGAACAGACAATAGTCTATAGTATTGACTATTGAACAGTCTTTAGTCTTGACTATTGAACAGTCTATAGTCTTGACTATAGAACAATCTACAGTCTTGACTATAGAACAGTCTATAGTCTTGACTATAGAACAGTCCATAGTCTTGACTATAGAACAGTCCATAGTCTTGACCATAGAACAGTCCATAGTCTTGACTATAGAACAGTCTATAGTCTTGACTATAGAACAGTATATAGTCTTGACTAGAGAACAGTATATAGTCTTGACAATAGAACAGTCTATAATCTTGACTATAGAACAGTCTATAGTCTTGACTATAGAACAGTCTATAGTCTTGTCTATAGAACAGTCTATAGTCTTAACTGTAGAACAGTCTATAGTCTTGACTATAGTACAGTCAATAGTCTTGACTATAGAACAGTATATAGGCTTGACTATAGAACAGTATATAGTCTTGACTATAGTACAGTCTATAGTCTTGACGATAGAACAGTCTACAGTCTTGACTATAGAACAGTCTATAGTCTTGACTATAGAACAGCCTATAGTCTTAACAGTCTACAGTCTTGAATATAGTACAGTCTATAGTATTGACTATTGAACAGTCTATAGTCTTGACTATAGAACAGTATATAGTATTGACTATTGAACAATCTACAGTCTTGACTATAGAACAGTCTATAGTCTTGACTATAGAACAGTCTATAGTATTGACTATATAATAATATATGGTCTTGACCATAGACCAGTCTGTCGTCTTGACTATAGACCAGTCTGTCGTCTTGACTACAGACCAGTCTATAGTCCCGACTATAGACCAGTCTGTAGTCTTAAATATAGACCAGCCTATAGTCTTGAATATAGACCAGTCTACTGTTTTGAATATAGACCAGTCTAAAGTCTTGAATATAGACCAGTCTGTAGTCCTGAATATAGACCAGCCAATAGTCTTGAATATAGACCAGTCTAGAGTCTTGAATTCAAACCAGTCGATAATCTTGACTATAGACCTGTCTACAGTCTTGACTATAGCCCAATCTGTAGTCTTGACTATAGAGCAGTCTATAGTCTTGAATATAGAGCAGTCTATAGTCTTGACTATAGAGCAGTATATAGTTTTGCCTATAGACCATTCTATAGTCTTGACTATAGTCTATAGTCTTGACTATAGACCAGTCTATAGCATTGACTATAGGCCATTCTATAGCCTTGAATATAGACCAGTCTATAGTCTTGACTATAGACCAGTCTATTTTTTACAACAATCGATCTTACAAAATTAACTGCAAAGTTATATTTGTACATTTCCCCCAAACCATGTAAACCTTTAGATCTCCAACACAATATTTACAAAATAACCCATTAAAATACATATTTATTTTTCACACTACAGACCTATTAAATTCACATTAAGCAGACATTAGAAATGAACATAAAAAAAGAGACAAGATGCCTTAATTGAGCATACACCACAAATCAAGTTTGTTTCCTTAGTCTTTTGTTTTCATAACATCATACACGAAGCTTACACACCACCAAACTAAAAAGTGATTAAAGAGTAAACAGGAGATATTTGAAAGACAAAAAAAAACAAAACTAAATTACACAATTAATAAACTGATAAAACAAAATTCTTTGTACAAATACGGTTTATTGTCAAAGTGATAATTTAACATGAATCTTAGCAACTGTTTACTGTCAAGCGATGCCAAACTTAAAGCTTAACAACATGTCATTTGGAAGCACAAAGAGTAAATTATTAACGTCAATTTATTGCAAATAAAATATAGTGAAAAAAACACTACAACATCAAAACCAGCCAAAAAGAACTGTACAACACACGACATGTCTATTGATAAATAAGGCTTTCATGGACAAACAAAGTGTTGTTTTTATAAAACTATAAATGAAAAAAAAAAAAAAACAAACAAATTACATATTTTGCAATAACGCATTAATATATCTCAGAAGAATTAACACTGCATATTAACAAATTTGGTATGGGATGAAAATCAAAAGTGGCAATAAAAATGAAGAAACAATTGCTTAATTAATACAACTCGCACAGATTAATAAAATATATAAAGAAATACATAGTTTTTTCCTCAGATTTCTGTTATGAGAATCCAAAACCTCAAGTCTTTAATAACAGCTCAACAACAACGAAAAAAAAAACGTATTTAATATACCGACCCGCTCTTTTTTAATTAACAGGTGCATATTAGACCATATAAAGAAAGTTGGTTGCTTTATTAGAGGAGTGTTTTATTTTTGTTAAACAAAAGCTACAAATAATGAACAAAAAACCCAGAAACATTTTCTCAACATTTTTTAGTGTCACTTTTTGATATAGGCACGTGCGAATTAGTCTTAAATATATATATAAAAAAATAAGTATTGGTGGTCACATAAAGATAATTTGTTGCATTATTTTGTTCATTTTCACTAATGATAATTATAGCTATAATGTTCATTATGTTTAGAATGTTTAATATTAACATAACATTAGAATGTGCAAAAAAATCGCACTATGTCGCCAATAATTATGCAAAACTTAAGAGAAGAAAAGTTAAAAAAAAACTATTGTAACACATTTAGCTTGAGGAGTGTAAATTCTAAGGTCTGTGTTTTTTCCTTAAGTTTACAAATTTTCAAATTAAAATTTGCCAGAATCTGAGAAAGAGATGAATAGTAATATAGTGTTTGCAATAGGGGGATCCGGTGTGGGGTAAACAAATGCCGCACTTAAGGCATAAAGAATTTTGCTTGACAAGAGTTTGCACTGTGAGAAAAGGGTGTGATATAAATTTAAATAATTTCAAGCTCTCATTCAGTCTATAGACTAAACTATCGCTTAGTCTAGAGTCAGACCATAGTGACCTCTAGTCTAGTCTATAGTGTCGTCTACAGTCTAGTCTATAGTTAGTCTATAGTCTAGTCTATAGTCTAGTCTATAGTCTAGTCTATAGTCTAGTCTATAGTCTAGTCTATAGTCTAGTCTATAGTCTAGTCTATAGTCTAGTCTATAGTCTAGTCTATAGTCTAGTCTATAGTCTAGTCTATAGTCTAGTCTATAGTCTAGTCTATAGTCTAGTCTATAGTCTAGTCTATAGTCTAGTCTATAGTCTAGTCTATAGTCTAGTCTATAGTCTAGTCTATAGTCTAGTCTTAGTCTAGTCTATAGTCTAGTCTATAGTCTAGTCTATAGTCTAGTCTATAGTCTAGTCTATAGTCTAGTCTATAGTCTAGTCTATAGTCTAGTCTATAGTCTAGTCTATAGTCTAGTCTATAGTCTAGTCTATAGTCCAGTCTATAGTCTAGTCTATAGTCTAGTCTATAGTCTAGCTATAGTCTAGTCTATAGTCTAGTCTATAGTCTAGTCTATAGTCTAGTCTATAGTCTAGTCTATAGTCTAGTCTATAGTCTCTCTATAGTCTAGTCTATAGTCTAGTCTATACTAGTCTATAGTCTAGTCTATAGTCTAGTCTATAGTCTAGTCTATAGTCTAGTCTATAGTCTAGTCTATAGTCTAGTCTATAGTCTAGTCTATAGTCTAGTCTATAGTCTAGTCTATAGTCTAGTCTATAGTCTAGTCTATAGTCTAGTCTATAGTCTAGTCTATAGTCTATAGTCTAGTCTATAGTCTAGTCTATAGTCTAGTCTATAGTCTAGTCTATAGTCTAGTCTATAGTCTAGTCTATAGTCTAGTCTATAGTCTAGTCTATAGTCTAGTCTATAGTCTAGTCTATAGTCTAGTCTATAGTCTAGTCTATATCTAGTCTTAGTCTAGTCTATAGTCTAGTCTATAGTCTAGTCTATAGTCTAGTCTATAGTCTAGTCTATAGTCTAGTCTATAGTCTAGTCTATAGTCTAGTCTATAGTCTAGTCTATAGTCTAGTCTATAGTCTAGTCTATAGTCTAGTCTATAGTCTAGTCTATAGTCTAGTCTATAGTCTAGTCTATAGTCTAGTCTATAGTCTAGTCTATAGTCTAGTCTATAGTCTAGTCTATAGTCTAGTCTATAGTCTAGTCTATAGTCTAGTCTATAGTCTAGTCTATAGTCTAGTCTATAGTCTAGTCTATAGTCTAGTCTATAGTCTAGTCTATAGTCTAGTCTATAGTCTAGTCTATAGTCTAGTCTATAGTCTAGTCTATAGTCTAGTCTATAGTCTAGTCTATAGTCTAGTCTATAGTCTAGTCTATAGTCTAGTCTATAGTCTAGTCTATAGTCTAGTCTATAGTCTAGTCTATAGTCTAGTCTATAGTCTAGTCTATAGTCTAGTCTATAGTCTAGTCTATAGTCTAGTCTATAGTCTAGTCTATAGTCTAGTATATAGTCTAGTCTATAGTCTAGTCTATAGTCTAGTCTATAGTCTAGTCTATAGTCTAGTCTATAGTCTAGTCTATAGTCTAGTCTATAGTCTAGTCTATAGTCTAGTCTATAGTCTAGTCTATAGTCTAGTCTATAGTCTAGTCTATAGTCTAGTCTATAGTCTAGTCTTTAGTCTAGGTCCTATAGTATAGTCTATATGCTAGTCTATAGTCTAGTCTATAGGCTAGTTTATAGTCTAGTCTATAGTCAAGTCCACAGTCTGGATTATTGTCTCTGCTTATAGTCTAGCCTATTGTCGAACCTATAGTTTAGTCTATAATCCTGAACAAATTCTAGACTACATTCTGAACTATAGTCTAGACTATAATCTGAATTGCTATATCCAGGCAGGCGATAAGATCTTTAATTCAGCTTTTATTGCTAAAAGCCTTTTTTCTCCAGTGTAATTGCTTGTAAACAAGCAGAGGCTGGTAATGTCAACAAGACAATAACAGCAACAACAGGAGCATAACATGCCAAAAAACAACATATAAACATACACACCACAACCGACAGAGAGACTTGCAAAAAAGAAGAAAAAAAAAAAAAAAAACAGTCACAACTCCTCATACTACTTATATAGAAAACATAAAATGCAACGTGTGTGGTCTCATTACTTATCGCCTGGGAATAGAAAGACTTAAGCCGCTCAAAATAAAGACTTTGCTTAAACAGCAAAACAACAACGAAACTTATGCTGTAGTTGTTGTTATTGTATTATGATGAAGTAAATACAACAACAATAAAACATTGCAAGTCCACTAAACCCACCAGCAAGCAAACGTACATATACGTTAACTCTCACATAAGAATGTTGGTGTTTTTGAGTTCACAATTTGGTATTAGTTAAACCACTGTCTTAAGGGAGACTATAAGCTTGGACTAGTCCTACAAAGACGGCCACAGAAAGCAAATAGTTCTAGCAGATTTTTTACTATAAAAATTACGGATATCTGAGTACCAGTGGGAGCAATTTTTTATATGTTTTATAGTTTAAAATGTGATGAATGTTGGCAAACAAAAACCACCTTATTTAAGACTGCATATGCAAGCTATCTGTCCTGCCTTTTCTAAGTCTTCTATCTAAGCCTCTTGTCATTTTATTCGTAATATTGTTTGTTGCTGCTTTTTTTTTCTTCTACTCCTTCCTCTGTTTTATTGTTCATGTCTTGTCTGCTGTTGTGTTTACAGCATTGTAACCATAAATCGTGTGAAATATCACATTTCGCTCATAGATCTCGCTAGTTTTTTCATTATTACTTTTTTCATCTTAAAGTTTTCACACCTCTCTTCTCTTTACGCACTCACAGCAACATTTTAATTCGACTGCAAAATTTGCGTTAAATAGATGTTTGAGTTTGCATTATACGTGCAACTTTTTGTGTCCTAAAATTTATAACTTTGCTCTAATATATGTATGTGTGTTGTCAACATTAAGCTGCTTCTGCTGCCGCCTGCTGAAGTGGTAGTTTTAAAGCTCATGTTATAGCTTAGGCGATTTACATACAACTGACAAGTGATGTCTGGTGCCGGGTTTGGTTCTGTACACGTTATTTTTTTTTTTTTTGTCCATAAAACTGCAAACATATATGGATCGGTTTGGTAGAGGTATCCACATACATCCAAACATGTGTTTGTATGTGTTTTGGAAGATGTGAATATATACGCGCTTGTCTTAGTTGTCATTGATAGCATTACAAACAAGTTGACAACAAGTGTTGAAATGTCATTGTATTTTTGTAGTTTGATGTAGCTGTTGTTATAATCGATTCCTTTTATCCAGTAATATAATTTAAGCTCAATTTTCGAAAATCGCATTCACAAGTATTGATGACAACATGGGGAAGTAAAGATAAGGAAGTCAAACATATAGAAAGGAAGACTTTTATGAGAGTTTTTGGTACCAAATTAAATCTGTATTAGAACCATAGTCCGACCTATAACTATACTTTATAAAGATACAATGTTAACTAAACTGAACTAGAACTGAACTAGAATCGAACTAGAACCGAACTAGAACCGAACAAGAACTGAACTAGAACTGAACTAGAACTGACTAGAACTGAACTAGAACTGAACTAGAACTGAACTAGAACTGAACTAGAACTGAACTAGAACTGAACTAGAACTGACTAGAACTGAACTAGAACTGAACTAGAACTGAACTAGAACTGAACTAGAACTGAACTAGAACTGAACTAGAACTGAACTAGAACTGAACTAGAACTGAACTAGAACTGAACTAGAACTGAACTAGAACTGAACTAGAACTGAACTAGAACTGAACTAGAACTGAACTAGAACTGAACTAGAACTGAACTAGAACTGAACTAGAACTGAACTAGAACTGAACTAGAACTGAACTAGAACTGAACTAGAACTGAACTAGAACTGAACTAGAACTGAACTAGAACTGAACTAGAACTGAACTAGAACTGAACTAGAACTGAACTAGAACTGAACTAGAACTGAACTAGAACTGAACTAGAACTGAACTAGAACTGAACTAGAACTGAACTAGAACTGAACTAGAACTGAACTAGAACTGAACTAGAACTGAACTAGAACTGAACTAGAACTGAACTAGAACTGACTAGAACTGAACTAGAACTGAACTAGAACTGAACTAGAACTGAACTAGAACTGAACTAGAACTGAACTAGAACTGAACTAGAACTGAACTAGAACTGAACTAGAACTGAACTAGAACTGAACTAGAACTGAACTAGAACTGAACTAGAACTGAACTAGAACTGAACTAGAACTGAACTAGAACTGAACTAGAACTGAACTAGAACTGAACTAGAACTGAACTAGAACTGAACTAGAACTGAACTAGAACTGAACTAGAACTGAACTAGAACTGAACTAGAACTGAACTAGAACTGAACTAGAACTGAACTAGAACTGAACTAGAACTGAACTAGAACTGAACTAGAACTGAACTAGAACTGAACTAGAACTGAACTAGAACTGAACTAGAACTGAACTAGAACTGAACTAGAACTGAACTAGAACTGAACTAGAACTGAACAGAACTGAACTAGAACTGAACTAGAACTGAACTAGAACTGAACTACTGAACTAGAACTGAACTAGAACTGAACTAGAACTGAACTAGAACTGAACTAGAACTGAACTAGAACTGAACTAGAACTGAACTAGAACTGAACTAGAACTGAACTAGAACTGAACTAGAACTGAACTAGAACTGAACTAGAACTGAACTAGAACTGAACTAGAACTGAACTAGAACTGAACTAGAACTGAACTAGAACTGAACTAGAACTGAACTAGAACTGAACTAGAACTGAACTAGAACTGAACTAGAACTGAACTAGAACTGAACTAGAACTGAACTAGAACTGAACTAGAACTGAACTAGAACTGAACTAGAACTGAACTAGAACTGAACTAGAACTGAACTAGAACTGACTAGAACTGAACTAGAACTGAACTAGAACTGAACTAGAACTGAACTAGAACTGAACTAGAACTGAACTAGAACTGAACTAGAACTGAACTAGAACTGAACTAGAACTGAACTAGAACTGAACTAGAACTGAACTAGAACTGAACTAGAACTGAACTAGAACTAAACTAGAACTGAACTCAAAGAATAAATAAAATCAACTGCATCATAGAAGATTTCACAAATATAAATAACCCTCACCCATAAGTTTAGTTTAGTTCGAAACATATCTATTTCATAGAACTCAAAAAAGGTTCGTGTCTTAAGTCTTTTGTTTTGTAATTTTTTTTATTCACCATTATTTTACGAGCACTTCAATGGGTTTCTTATTTGATAATTTCATTCCAATAGTTAATCACCATATCCAATACGAATAGTAATTTGATGTCACTCCTGGACATTCTAAACAGAAACCAATTGACATTTCAATGCGTTTCCAACAAACAAACAAATGAAAATTTGAAAAAGGAAAAATGGCAAATAAAAAACAACAACACAGACAACCAAGACAAGATGTCCAATCAGATGTAACACTACAATTTCTCTTTTACACCAAACATGATGATTATTTGCTTATTTTCCATGGCTAAAGCTTAAATGAAAATTTAAACATAAAATACTCAAAATGTCTTTGGAAAGACAACACATCTTAAACAATTGATAGACATTTGAATAGTGTTAGAAGCACGTGCTGCTATCAAGTGAAAAATACATGAAAAGGAACGGAATAGAACAGGCAGCAGCATTTCAAATAAGTTAAGTGTTCGTATGCAAATTGAAAGATTTGTTACAAATTTATTAGAGTCTGTTCTTTTGATGCGGCTGCTACTGCTTAACAAATAGGAAGCAGAAAAGTCTTATGATGCCACTGTAAATAAGATATACAGAAGAATTACAAGACAATTACGCATGTTAAACACTTGGTACCATGGTGTTATGTGTAGAATTTAAGTTTTATGTTTAAAATGTTTATGGTTAATGTTCAAAAGACATTGAGATTTCTAATAATTTAGTTCAACAAAACTAACATGTGTTCGGTTGTTTGAAGATAATAACTGAATATATAGCTTATTCTCCTTGACAACTATAACTCATTAGTTCCCATAAACTATGCGAAATTCCTTAACTGCGCATCTTGAAATGTGGTTCCTGCCTAAAACCTCCCTTGTACCTCTGTGATCTTTTCCATTTGGGCTTTGCGCAGCTGTGCCAATTCGTAATACGTAGTTAATGAAAGAAAAGCTTTTTATCTTTTGTCTAGTTTCTTTCTATTTTTGCTTACTATAGCATGAAGTTTTTCAAATGGGCCATAGTACGCCTATATAATAGTAGTTTTTTATAAGAATGCTTATTCTTTAAATTGGGTGGTGGGGTTTTGTGATCACTTTTGTTAAAAGTAAAAATTGTGTGACCATTGTATAAGAAAAAGCACCCTCTTTAAAAGTTTAATTTAATTTTATATGACTGTGTAGAAATTGCGCATTTCTTAAGGAGTTCCTTTATGAAAAAAGGGTGCTATAGATATTAATGTAGTTTATTTTGGGTGGTGTTATATTTTTGAGAAGAAACGCCTGTTCTAACTGCGCATTTGGGTTAGTTGGAATGAAAAACAAATCAAACTGGTTTTGTTGCTTTTGTTGAAAAATCGAGGTTTGCAAGATTGTTACTATGATGATCGTTAAACCCGTAAGCACAAGAATTTTTAATTACTGACTAGAAAACTCCAAAATTGCGCTAAAAAGTAAATTAAAGTACGTTCTAACTCTATGGATTCGGTGTATGAGAATCCCTTCACGTTTGTCTCACAGTATAAGTTTCAATAAATACAGAAACGATCAAAGATTTTATTAATTGATCAACGATTTTTCCTGAGAAATTAATTGATCGTAGATTATCTATGGAACTGATCGAAGATTTTATTAAAATATTTCAATAAATTAAAAACTAATCGAAAATTTTCTTTATATATAAAATTGATTCTAAAAAGAAATGATCGATTACTATATAAATAAAGAATTGAACGATAAATTGTAAAAATATAACATTAAAGAAGAAATACATATAAACAGACAATTTCCTTGAAAACACAGAATCGAAGTTTTTGTAATAATAGAGAAATGATCGAACATGAAATATATACAGAACTGATCAATGATCTTTTAGTAAAATATATTTTAAATAAAACGATAATTGATTGATAAATGGCCGTAAATAGAAAACTGATCTAAGATTTTCTATGAATATAGAACAGATCGAATAAATAATTGCTGTAATTAGAGAATTGATCGCAAATTTTATTATAAATTAAATTTCCAGAAAATATAGAATTGATCAAGGGTTTTCGGTAGATTAACCCTTTGACAACCATAGGAAAACATACTTGCCATAAAATTTTTAGTATATACATATATCTGACATATAGAGAGAATTTGTCAATGGATCTTGTCAAATTTATTTGCCAAACGATACATAGGTCTAATATGTTACCTAGACCAATTTCTTTATTTTAACTGTTATGAGGACATAGATATCGACAATCAAACAAAAAATTAAATGGATTAAACAAAAAAGGTTTGGTCGTCAAAGGGTTAAGATCGTTCAGTACCCATAAAAATGATTGAAGATAATTGATCGAAAAAAAGAAGCAAATATAGAAATGATCGATTATTTTCTAACGAAATTATATGAATCATTTTAAAGAAATCGAGAATCAATCAAATTTTCGCATTAATTACAAAACTGATCATAGATTTTCTATGAATAGAGAATCGATATACAGTGAATTGATCGCTAATTTTCTTAAAAATTAAGAATCGATAAAAATTGATCAAAGATTTTCTATAAAATTACATATTGAGAGAAAAAATAATATACACGCCTGGTACCAAATTGACAACATCTCAAAAATGAATCGAAAATTTTCTGCAAAAAGAAGTGATCAGATCAGTATATAAATAGAGAATAGAATGATCAATTTCTAAAAACACTAAATTAAGAAAACTTTACGAAACTAGAGAATTTCCATGAATACAGAAAGAATATTAAATAGATCCAAGTTTTTTTTTTAATAAAAGACATCTGTTCAAAAAAAAAAAATATCGAAAATTTTCGATAATTAGGGATTTCATAAATATTCATTTAGTACTGATCGAATGTTTATCATTTTTTATTTTGATAAATTATTGATCGAACGTCTTTCTTAAGTAGATCAAATATTTTCTGTAAATAGTAAATTTATTAAAAATCTCCGATAGTCTTAGCAGCTAGTGCTCTATAATTTGTATTAGTTTATAATTAAATTATAATCTAATAAAGAATAATAATAAAAATCTCTGTTAATATAGAATTGATCGATTGCGATATTGCGATATTCAAATATATATAATATATAAAAATTAATGTGTGTTTGTTTGTAGTCGCCTAAACGTCTAAGGAAAAATAGGCTAATTTTTATTTCGAAAATTTCAAGTGGGCGAAGTGCCATGCCCACTTATTATTAAAAGTAGTATTTCTCGGAAACTGCTTCGACTAGAGTCCTCATATTTTGCACGAACAACTTTAACACATATATGAATACTGGAGGGAAAAATGAGTGAACTGGCATTAGTGGGTGTAGCACATCCCACTCCTAATTGCTAGCCAAGACCAAATGACGTAAATTTGGAAAACTATAACAGTTACAGTTCCCAAATTTTGTACGTTAAACTTTAGTGTCAATATGAAAATTTTGTGCAACAATGGCAGATATGAAATAGTGGGCGTGGCATCCCGCAAATAAATTTAATACCAAAATTCGTATATCTGGAAAACTATAAAATTTGGAGAGCTCAAATTTCGTTCGACCCTCTCTGATATTAATATGAATATTTAAGACAAATATGGGCAGACTAGAAAATGGGGGCGTGGTACTTCATATTTGCCTAATAAATTGGCGGATCATGGGGGCGTGATTCCTCCCACAAGATTAAAATAAAAAAATCCTATATCGGGGAAACTATTAAAATCCATATGAACATTTGTAAAAATGGGTAAACTATCAATAACGGGCATTGCATCTCAATATTAATATGAATATTTAAGAGAAATATGGGCAGACTAGAAAAAAGGGGCGTGGTACTTCCTATATGAATTAAATACAAAAATTCGTATATCGTGGAAACTATTGGAGCTAGAATGCTCAAATTTTGCAAAAACAATTTTGACATCCATGTTAGTATTTGCCTAATAAATTGACGGATTACGGGGGCGTTATACCTCCCATAAGATTAAAATAAAAAATCCTATATCGGGGAAACTATTGGAATCCATATGAACATTTGTAAAAATGGGTAAACTATCAATAACGCACGTTGTATCTTCCATATAAATTAAACTTAGGTTCCCACCTATCAATTCTGCAACAGGGTCCACTAGAAACGGTTCTTTTAGAAGGGGTTCTACTAGAATCGTTTGTTTTAGCAAAAAAAAAAAAACTAATGTTCACCATAATTTTGAGAACAGGTTTCTACTTTATCAATTCTTTAACAAAACATTTGTCTTTTGGTCGATGAAATTAATATCATAGCCAGCGTTTGCCGACTAGAGAAATGGGAGAGGGTTTTCCCGCAAATTGTAAATATGAAAAATCGTAAAGGTTTTTTTATTTATACCCAGCAAAAACTGGGTGCTTTCAATTGTAATTACTTACCTAATAACATACTTTTCAATGACTACTACATATGGTCTGGATTACATAGAAGTAGTCTAGTAAGATCTTACTAATAATGTGTTATATAAATACTTTCGAATTCATTAGAAAGCTTCTGTATCTTGTCAGTAAAGATACAGAAGCTGTACACGTTTCTTTATGTGACATACAATGACTACTTTTTCCATTTACTTGTAATCGTTTGTGTTAAGTACTTGCCTTCAATGACATCACCGTGTTAAAATAATGACTTGAAATGCTATTGTGTAAGTAAATTTTAGCATTTTAACTTCTTATATGGTAATGAAAGTTTTTACTGGGTATTGTTTCTAGGCTATAGCTAATCTTCTATAAATAGAGAAGTTTGAACAAAATAAAAGAAAATTGATATATAATTTATTTCTGATCGAAAGTTTTCGATCAATTGATCAATCACCTTTCCTATCTATATACATAAAATTTATTACTGATAATTTTGGAATTTATTTACATAACTTTTTTTAGCAAATTTACCTAATTTTTAAATTTAGTTTAAAATTTATTTTTATTATTATTTTCTTTTCCTCTTATACAAAACTACAACACAGCCGGTAGTTTCTTTTTCTTTCTTTAAAATAATAACAATTTCTTTCAATTCTCTTAAAGATCTCTAGATACAGGATAGAATCTGGCGCGCAAAATCATTAGATTTTTTTCTTGTTCTCAAAACAATAGAATGTATTTTTTTATGAAACACAAAAGTAGCAACAGCTGACAGCAAAGACAAGCTGCAGAGAGAGAGAAATTCTATGATTTTAAGTATAAATGCACACATACATGCATACACATCTAGTTATACGCAACATAATGTAGCATCAATATTACTAAATGAATTAAAGATACCAAATCCTTAAACAAATAAGATTTTATTGTTTCTTCTTCTTCAGGTGATCGTAGGTGAAAGATTTGTTTGGAAGGGAGGAAAAAAAAAAGATATTGGTAAGAAAGAAATTGTTCCTAAGAGAGTATAAAGATACATGGGTATAGGCTATAATGTGCAGCCCAGTATGAGGGTGGTTTCTGTCATCATTATTGTTTATGAGATTTTTGTTTGATTTTGTTCTTTGGCTGCAGCTCGTGTCATTGTGCAAGCAGGCAGTTAAGCAGTTGATGAATGTATGAAATCTTTTTTTGAAAGAACAGCTGGTAGAAGATGAACTTCCAAAAGAAAGATAGTTTTCTTGAATAATTGTGTATGGTTACCTTAATTAAAGAACAAACTTATTTAAAGAACTGTAAATTTAAAGCCTGAAGCAATGTTGCCCAAGTAGCCAAGTGCATTGAATAACGGCTGCTCAAAAAGGATCTTATACTAAGTATGTGTTTGTGCAGACAAACGTTCATCATAAGGCTTTTGTGTCACGAGTTGTTGTTCAAAATAAAAAAAATTTTGGCGCTCAATTTCTTTTCTTCAAAATTTTTTTTATTCCTTTCATCGCCAAAACAGATTGTGGTGGGTGTGTGAGTACATTATTCTGAAAAATCCTATTCTTTGATTAAATTTCAATATCAAAAAAAAAAATATCTTAAAAAATGTTATAGTATCTGATTTCTTATCCTTTCTATATTTTGTTTGTGTTAAAATCACGTGCTTGAATTTTGTTGTTCATTATCTTTGTTCGAAAAAAATTTTTTCTCACTGATGACATTTAACACCTTGAATGAAGTAATATAATTGATACCGTGTCTGCTTGCACACGGTATTTTGTTGTAGGCAGCTACTACAACATCCGTTACGGAAGTTTTTATTATAATTTCAAATTTAAAGGGTTTCTTTGCATAATAGTTTTTTTTCTGTTCATTATAATATTATGTTCATTTCATTACTGCCGCGCTGCTCCTTTTGTTTAAGAATAGCAAATTATTATGATTATAATGTAATTTGAGCTTATAATTGTAATAATTATTTTTTCGCTACTGTATTTATATTTACATTAAAGGTTTGTCACAAGGCAGCAAAAAATGTCTACTCATAATTATTTGCTTTATTAAACATATCATATGACAGAGCAGTGTGCAAAATTATTTCCTGTAAATTTTTTTTTAAATTACCTGTTGACAAATGAATTTAATGCTATTTTCAATATTGGATGCAAATTTTTATAAAAAAATACCTTTTGTTTTTAAAATTTGTGAAATTCAAGACTTACTAATAGCCTGTAGACTGGTCTATAGCCAAGTCTTTAGTCTGGTATATAGATTAGTCTATAGTCTAGTCTATAATCTAGTCTATAGTCTAGTCTATGTCTAGTCTATAGTCTAGTCTATAGTCTAGTCTATAGTCTAGTCTATAGTCTAGTCTAGTAGTCTAGTCTAGTCTATAGTCTAGTCTAGTCTATAGTCTAGTCTATAGTCTAGTCTAGTAGTCTATAGTCTAGTCTATAGTCTAGTCTATAGGTCTAGTCCTATAGTCTAGTCTATAGTCTAGTCTATAGTCTAGTCTATAGTCTAGTCTATAGTCTAGGTCTATAGTCTAGTCTATAGTCTAGTCTATAGTCTAGTCTATAGTCTAGTCTATAGTCTAGTCTATAGTCTAGTCTATAGTCTAGTCTATAGTCTAGTCTATAGTAGCTATAGTCTAGTCTATCTAGTCTATAGTCTAGTCTATAGTCTAGTCTATAGTCTAGTCTATAGTCTAGTCTATAGTCTAGTCTATAGTCTAGTCTATAGTCTAGTATAGTCTAGTCTATAGTCTAGTCTATAGTCTAGTCTATAGTCTAGTCTATAGTCTAGTCTATAGTCTAGTCTATAGTCTAGTCTATAGTCTAGTCTATAGTCTAGTCTATAGTCTAGTCTATAGTCTAGTCTATAGTCTAGTCTATAGTCTAGTCTATAGTCTAGTCTATAGTCTAGTCTATAGTCTAGTCTATAGTCTAGTCTATAGTCTAGTCTATAGTCTAGTCTATAGTCTAGTCTATAGTCTAGTCTATAGTCTAGTCTATAGTCTAGTCTATAGTCTAGTCTATAGTCTAGTCTATAGTCTAGTCTATAGTCTAGTCTATAGTCTAGTCTATAGTCTAGTCTATAGTCTAGTCTATAGTCTAGTCTATAGTCTAGTCTATAGTCTAGTCTATAGTCTAGTATCTATAGTCTAGTCTAGTCTAGTCTATAGTCTAGTCTAGTCTAGTCTATAGTCTAGTCTATAGTCTAGTCTATAGTCTAGTCTATAGTCTAGTCTAGTCTATAGTCTAGTCTATAGTCTAGTCTATAGTCTAGTCTATAGTCTAGTCTATAGTCTAGTCTATAGTCTAGTCTATAGTCTAGTCTATAGTCTAGTCTATAGTCTAGTCTATAGTCTAGTCTATAGTCTAGTCTAGTCTATAGTCTAGTCTAGTCTATAGTCTAGTCTATCTATAGTTAGTCTAGTCTATAGTCTAGTCTAAGTCTAGTCTATAGTCTAGTCTATAGTCTAGTCTATAGTCTAGTCTATAGTCTAGTCTATAGTCTAGTCTATAGTCTAGTCTATAGTCTAGTCTATAGTCTAGTCTATAGTCTAGTCTATAGTCTAGTCTATAGTCTAGTCTATAGTCTAGTCTATAGTCTAGTCTATAGTCTAGTCTATAGTCTAGTCTATAGTCTAGTCTATCAGTCTAGTCTAGTCTATAGGTCTAGTCATAGGTCTAGTCTAAGTCTAGTCTAGTCTAGTCTATGAGTCTAGTCTAGTCTAGTCTATAGTCTAGTCTCTAGTCTAGTATAGTCTAGTCTATAGTAGTCTATAGTCTAGTCTATAGGTCTAGTCTATAGTCTAGTCTATAGTCTAGTATGTCTAGTATAGTCTAGTTCTATAGTTAGTCTATCGTCTAGTCTATTAGTCTAGTCTATAGTCTAGTCTCATAGTAGTCTATTTAGTCTAGTAGTCTATAGTCTAGTCTAGGTATCGTCCTAGTCTAGTTCTATAGTGTAGATTAGTCTATAGCTTAGTCTAGTCCATAGTCTATAGTCTAGTCTATAGTCTAGTCTATAGTCTAGATCTATAGTCTAGTCTATAGTCTAGTCTATAGTCTAGTCTATAGGTCTAGTCTATAGTCTAAGTCTATAGTCTAGTCTATAGTCTTAGGTTCTATAGTCTAGTCTCTGTCTAGTCTCTATAGTCTAGTCTATAGTCTAGGCTATAGTCGAGTCTATAGGTCTAGTCTATAGTCAGTCTATAGTCTAGTCTAGTCTATAGTCTAGTCTAGTCTAGTCTAGTCTATAGTCTAGTCTAGTCTATAGTCTAGTCTAGTCTATAGTCTAGTCTATAGTCTAGTCTATAGTCTAGTCTATATCTAGTCTATAGTCTAGTATAGTCTAGTCTATAGTCTAGTCTATAGTATAGTCTAGTCGTCTATAGTCTAGTCTATAGTCTAGTCTATAGTCTAGTCTATAGTCTAGTCTAGTCTAGTCTAGTTATAGTCTAGTGTATGGTCTAGTCTATAGTCTAGTCTATAGTCTAGTCTATAGTCTAGTCTATAGTCTAGTCTATAGTCTAGTCTATAGTCTAGTCTATAGTCTAGTCTATAGTCTAGTCTATAGTCTAGTCTATAGTCTAGTCTATAGTCTAGTCTATAGTCTAGTATAGTCTAGTCTATAGTCTAGTCTATAGTCTAGTCTATAGTCTAGTCTATAGTCTAGTCTAGTATAGTCTATAGTTGTCTATAGTCTAGTCTATAATCTAGTCTATAGTCTAGTCTATAGTCTAGTCTATAGTCTAGTCTATAGTCTAGTCTATAGTCTAGTCTAGTTATAGTCTAGTCTATAGTCTAGTCTATAGTCTAGTCTATAGTCTAGTCTATAGTCTAGTCTATAAGTCTAGTCTATAGTCTAGTCTATAGTCTAGTCTATAGTCTAGTCTATAGTATAGTCTATAGTCTAGTCTATAGTCTAGTCTATGTCTAGTCTATAGTCTAGTCTATAGTTAGTCTATAGTCTAGTCTAGTCTAGTCTATAGTCTAGTCTATATCTAGTCTATAGGTCTAGTCTATAGTCTAGTCTAATAGTAGTCAAGTCTAGTCTATAGTCTAGTCTATAGTCTAGTCTATAGTCTAGTCTATAGTCTAGTCTATAGTATAGTCTATAGTCTAGTCTATAGTCTAGTCTATAGTCTAGTCTATAGTCTAGTCTAAGTCTAGTCTATAGTCTAGTCTATAGTCTAGTCTATAGTCTAGTCTATAGTCTAGTCTATAGTCTAGTCTATAGTCTAGTCTATAGTCTAGTCTATAGTCTAGTCTATAGTCTAGTCTATAGTCTAGTCTATAGTCTAGTCTATAGTCTAGTCTATAGTCTAGTCTTAGTCTTAGTCTATAGTCTAGTCTATAGTCTAGTCTCTAGTCTAGTCTATACGTCTAGTCTATAGTCTAGTCTATAGTCTAGTCTATAGTCTAGTCTATAGGTCTAGTCTATAGTCTAGTCTAAGTCTAGTCTAGTCTATAGTCTAGTCTAGTCTGTCATAGTCTATGTCTGATTAGTCTAGTCTATAGTGTCTATAGTTCTAAGTTAGTCTAGTTCTATAGTCTAGTCTATCGTCTAGTCTATAGTCTCGTCTATAGTCTAGTCTATAGTCAGTCTATAGTCTAGTCTAGTCGATAGTCTAGTCTATAGTCTAGTCTCGTCTATAGTTCAGTCTAGTCTATCGTGTAGGTCTAGTCTATCGTCTAGTGTCGTCTATAGTCTAGTCTATAGTCTAGTTCTGTCTAGTCTTATAGTCTATAGTCTAGTCTCTAGTCTAGTCTATAGTTCTAGTCTATAGTTTAGTCTATAGTCTAGTCTATAGTCTAGGTCTATAGTCTAGTCTATAGTTTAAGTCTATAGTCTAGTCTATAGTCTAGTCTATCGGTCTAGTCTAGTCTATGAGTCTCGTCTAGTCTATAGTCTATAGTCTAGTCTATAGTTAGTCTAAGTCTGATAGTCTAGTCTATAGTCTAGTCTATAGTCTAGTCTATAGTCTAGTCTATAGTCTAGGTCTATAGTCTAGTCTATAGTCTAGTCTCTAGTCTAGTCTATAGTCTAGTCTATAGTCTAGTCTATAGTCTAGTCTATAGTCTAGTCTATAGTCTAGTCTATAGTCTAGTCTATAGTCTAGTCTATAGTCTAGTCTATAGTCTAGTCTATAGCCTAGTCTATAGTCTAGTCTATAGTCTAGTCTATAGCCTAGTCTATAGTCTAGTCTATAGTCTAGTCTATAGTCTAGTCTAAGTCCCAATTTACCCAGTCCCTGGTGTTGATATGAGTATAATTCCCTTAATGTTTAATGTCGGAGGGACCATTCAATTTATCAAACTACAACTTTTTTGGGAAAAATCTGGGTGTAGAATTTCCAAACAGGTATTGCTAAATTTTTGGGTACTTAAACTACAAATACTGCTGTAAATCTCCCCCATGCCAGACCATATTTACTTCCCCACTAAACTTCTTTACATTTAATAATTCATATTTTATTTTAGCTCAATGTATGTCTGTCTGTCCTTGAAGTATTTATTATATTTCCAACACTGTAGTTATGTCATTAAATTTAAGCATTTTCGTTTAGACCATTGATGATTTCCTTAACTGTTTTATCATTTGTTTTTTTACTTTTTTTTATTATATTTGAATTCTTTTTATATATTTATATAATTGTTCGAACTAAATGCAAGCAACATTATTAAAAAAAAAAACCCTATAATTAAACATTTTTGCAGTTGAACGAAGAAAAAAAGCTTTATATGAAAAAAACAACAACAGAGTAAAGAAGTAAAAATTCTTTATTCTAAATGTGATTGTAGGTATATTATTCATTGCAATAGCAGAGTTGATGGTGGAGATAAAGTTTTGTGTTGTGGTACTAAATTTTGTTGAGATAAAGTACTTTTTAAAAAATGCTAAGTTGGGTCAAGTATATAAAATAATATACATATTCTTGGACTAGCCAATGAACTAGTCTATATTATAGTTTTAAATGGATCTATAGAACAGGTTATGCACTTTCCTAAGGGCTAATCTGTTGGCTAGTATTTGGACTAATCTAGTGACTGTGTTGTGTCCTCCAACGTTTATATTTTGAAATAGTACTTAAAGTGTGGTACTTTTCGAGGTGAAAATGTATTGACGATATACATCCATAATATGGATATCTTCAGTGTTAGATGACTTCAATTTATGTTGGACATTGGTACCAAAATACTTAACATATTCTTCAGCACAAGTACCCATAACTTATCACTATAATTTTAGTTGCGTTATTTTGCGTCGGGGGTATTTTCAATGTTATTTTTTATTATTATTATATTTTACTTTTATTTTGCTGTGATAAATGTTTCCTACGCACTGCAATAACAGAATTATGCCAGAAGACTTTTTCCAATTTTAATATAAGGTATTTGGTTGCTGGACCATTGGACATACAAATAAAATATTGTTCATATATGTAGTTTAGAGTTTTGTGATCTTCTTCTCTTATTTGCTGCAACAAATGCAAATTTAATTGCTCAACATTCAGCCACAAAGTTGGCTGAACATTGTAAATGTTGCTGTAGTATGTTGTTCAACATAAAGTAAAATATCAACAGCATAAAATTATGATGCTATTTCGCTGCTGCTCGGGCTGTTGATGATAATGGGGGACGATGATGATGACGACGCTAATAAATGCTTGTGGTATCTTCAAGTAACAGCGATTGAGTAAAAATTAAGGAAGAGAAAAAAAAGCGGCACGCAATTTAAGTGGGCGTGCCCGGGGGCATATGTCTATAGTTATAATATAAAACTAAAGACTTTAAACATTCATATATTATTTAGAAAAAAAAAACACGCATATTTTTTTTTTTTAACAAAAAATTGTTTATTCCTTTTTCATTAGTTTTTTGTTAAAACACATTTAAAAACTATTTAGAGCTGTTTAGGGAAGAGTTAAGAAAAAAAAACATTTGAATATTTTAAAATTGAAATGATATTTTTGATTTGTTTAAATATTCGTGTGGTTTTTTGTAAAAAAATTGGTTTAGACTTTGTTAGGTTTTTCAGCATTAGTTAAAATTCAATTAAAACTGTAAATTGTTTTTGTGTGAAATGCTACTATATTTTAAGAAATTATTCAAATAAATTTTTGGAAAAGGAAATAACGGGCAGTTTTTTTATTTAGCTAAAATAATTATATACTAGAAATGTTTATGGAATATGTAGGGCATATGAATTTAAATACAGTTGTGGTTGGAAATATAGAACAGATTCTGAAGATTATGAAAAAATATTCTTATTACATAAATCTTTTTCATATCTTTGATATAAAGCATTTTGTCCTTGTTATAAAAATTCTATGATAATAACAAAATGGAATCCATTCTCTTTATATTCTATACAGTCAGTAACTAAGGATTCACCAGACATATCACTTATTTACTACAAGGCTAAACTGGGTCACAGAATGAATTCAATTGTAAAGGTCGATGTATTGTATTGCGTCATATATCGATATTGATATAATATCAGACTGATATTCTGGGGAGATTATGCATTAGAGAGATATGGATTATTTTTTTTAAATAATTATTGCCTACTTTTAACGCAAAATTATCTGCTTTTATGTTTCTTAATTTATGGTATTTACAATAGTATTCCGTTCGGGACCGATTTACTAATAACCAATCAATTGAGAAAGAAATTTAAAAATATAGTTCGATAGACAACAAAATGAATTTTCAATAATTTAAGTAGAGATTTGTAGTTTTTAGACGACGTCAAAGTCAGGAAAGTGACGAATATTAAATGCGTTTTTAGAATTTTTTCTATTATAACAGGAAAGAAAAGTTTGCGCCATTTTTTTTTTTTTTGCGATTTTTAAAAATTTTCACTTTTTTAATTTTTGGTGACTTTTTTAAAAATTAAACAATTTTACCGCTTTTCTACCAAAGAAATAAATAAGATTATTTCAATGAAAAGTGGCAAGAATTCAAAAATTGTTATAAAATGCAAGAAAGTATGGAATCTCTATTTTTAGAAGCAATAAAAAAAGTTTGCGCAAATTTGCTGATTTATTTTTGGCGATTTTTTGAAAATTTTGCTTTTATGAAAATTTTTAAATTTTACACATTTTCTACCAAAATATAAAGAAGATTATTGCAACGAAAAGCAACAAGAATTCAAAAATTGTTATATATCGCAATAAAATATAGGATCTCTATTTTTAGAAACAATAAAAAAAGTTTGCGCAAATTCGCACAATTATTTTTGGCGATTTTTTGAAAATTATGTTTTTGTGAAAAATTAAACAATTTTATCTCACTTCTACCAAAAATTAAATAAGATTATTGCAACAAAAAGTAGCAAGAATTCATAAATTGCTATATACCGCAATAAAATATAGAATCTCTATTTTTAGAAACAAGAAAAAAAGTTTGCGCAAATTTGCTAATTTATTTTTGGGGATTTTTTGAAAATTTGCTTTTTTGAAAAAATTTTAAATTTTACCCCTTTTTTCTACCAAAAAATAAATAAGATTGTTGCAACTAAGACTAGCAAGGATTCAAGAATTGTTATATATCGCAATAAAATATAGTATATCTATTTTAAGAAACAATAAGAAAGATTTGCGCAAATTTGCTCATTTATTTTTGTCGATTTTTTGAAAATTTAGCTTTTTTTGAAAAAATTTAAAATTTTACCCCTTTTTTCTACCAACAAAAAGTAGCAAAATGCAGGAATTGTTATATGTCAATAATAAAATATAGAATTTAAGTTTTCAGAAACAAAATTAAAGAAAAAAAGAAAATATCCCTTTCTTACCAAAAAAGAAATAAGATAATTATAACGGAAAGTAGCGAGAATTCAAAAATTGTTATATACCGCAATAAAATATGAAATCTCTATTTTCAGAAGCAATAAAAAAAGTTTGCGCAAATTTGCGCAATTATTTTTGACGATTTTATGAAAATGTCTTTTTTTTAATTAAAAAAATCACCCCTTTTCTACCAAAAAATAAAGATCTTGTAAAGATCTAAAGATCTTATTACAGTCAAATTACAGTAATTGCACTTAAATACTATTTTTATACCCTTCAACTTCGTGAGAAGTGTATATATAAGTTTGTCATTCTGTTTGTAATTTCCATAATATATATTATAGATCCTTATAGATAGCGAAGTCTATTAGGCCATATCAGTCTGTCTGTCCGCTCGTCTGTGTGTTTGTTGAAATCAATTTTCTTAAAACCCCAGATATCTTTTATATAGTTTCATATATAAAATCAACAAAATCGGTCCATAAATAACGGAGATATAAGCCAAAAACCTAGACAATGGATGAAAATTCCATCCATGTTTTGATATTGAAATATAAATTGAAATTTGGTAAAATTAAACTTATTTTAAACGCACTATGGTGAATGGTATATACGAAAAGCGAATACAGAACTGTTACTTGTTTTAAAATCAAAAGTTTCAATTAGATTGCACTTGTTATTTTCTAATATAATAGACAGTACTGCATTCAGCTCACTAGTTAAGTATTACGTTTTTTTTTTCAATTCGCTCTTTTAACATAACTGATGCCATATCTGTAAATAATCTTAAACATCTTTTCTAACCATATCTCCTCAAAATTTGATTTTTTCTTAATGCTTAAGAAAACGAGCAACCTGGCTAAAATACAAGTGCTTCAAAACAGATGCAATAACTGGTCAATAGTGGCAATATATATAAAACTAAGATTGCAACCAAAAAGAAAATGTAACAAATTCCAAACATTTAAGATTTTCTAAGATCAAATTTGCCAGCTGTTGTAAGAATCTTTAAAGTAAAAAAATATCACCCTCACATACATTTACTATTGCATAAATGCAAACATAATTGCAGTGACAAAAAGAAACTGCAGAGAAATGAAAACAAAATTTAATGAATTAAACAAAAGAATTTGCTTTAAGAAATCTCAATTTGTATTAACAGCAGCTGACAAATATTTTGGTCAAATACAAACAAACACAAATACATACAAACATTACATGCATTTACTACATACATACATACATCCATACATACATACATACATATGTATGTATATATGACTGCTTATTATTACAACATTTTAAGAAAACTGTTAAACTCTTACAGCATTCTTACAAACTATCAAAGGTCATAACCTTTTTCTTCATTTTTACACATTTTGTTTTTTCAAACATATATTTAAGACCTTAACAAAACTACAGGATATCAACAGTAATAGTAATCATACTGTGCAGGAGTACGTTAGCAAAAAGGAAGTAAATTTAATTGTAGTCGTTGTTGTAAAACCAACAACAAAAACGAAAAACAAATTATAGCTTTTAGAAAAGTATATTCATGCAACTGCTGCTTTTACAGTCATACTTACAAAATTCTTTTAATTTTCTGTGTAACAGTCATAATATTGCGGTTACTACTCTTCTTCTACTTTTTTTCTTCCTGCTTTTGATCATCATGAGAAAGTGTCAAAAGTATGGCAATTGGAATACGGGACCAAGACAATCTGTTGTTGTTGCTGCAACAACATATTGTATGTTTTGAGGGCAAAACTGCCATTTAAGGAATTCCTAATTAGACTTTAATTGTTATAGATTTGAGGTAATTAAAGGATTATATTCTGTTATATTTTGTTTCTTCCTTAAATGAAGAACAAGTGCATCATGAAAGCAACAACTGTTGTTAAGATATTGTGGTAATTAATGGGAAAGAACAAAACATGTGTTGTAAGTATTTCATGGGAATTTCTCACCTACATATTTTGGAATTTGTATCTATGATTGATGAAATTTAAGTGGTGTTTGTTGTAGAATACACTATTTTTTAAAGACAATCGTACACCACTATAGTGGTCCTATGCCCATCTTAATGTATTTCAACTCGACTCAGAATCACTTTCTAAGACGATTAATCTATATGTCCGGTCCGTTAATTCATATGGCAGTGCAACTTCTATAGTCTAGTCTATAGCCTAGTCTATAGTCTAGTCTATAGTCTAGTCTATAGTCTAGTCTATAGCATATTTTATAGTCTAGTCTACAGTCTAGGTCTATAGTGTAGTCTATAGTCTAGTCTATAGTCTAGTCTATAGTCTGTCTATAGCAGTCTATAGTCTAGTCTATAGTCTAGTCTATAGTCTAGTCTATAGTCTAGTCTATAGTCTAGTCTATGTCTAGTCTATAGTCTATAGTCTAGTCTATAGTCTAGTCTATAGTCTAGTCTATAGTCTAGTCTATAGTCTAGTCTATAGTCTAGTCTATAGTCTAGTCTATAGTCTAGTCTATAGTCTAGTCTATAGTCTAGTCTATAGTCTAGTCTATAGTCTAGTCTATAGTCTAGTCTATAGTCTAGTCTATAGTCTAGTCTATAGTCTAGTCTATAGTCTAGTCTATAGTCTAGTCTATAGTCTAGTCTATAGTCTAGTCTATAGTCTAGTCTATAGTCTAGTCTATAGTCTAGTCTATAGTCTAGTCTATAGTCTAGTCTATAGTCTAGTCTATAGTCTAGTCTATAGTCTAGTCTATAGTCTAGTCTATAGTCTAGTCTATAGTCTAGTCTATAGTCTAGTCTATAGTCTAGTCTATAGTCTAGTCTATAGTCTAGTCTATAGTCTAGTCTATAGTCTAGTCTATAGTCTAGTCTATAGTCTAGTCTATAGTCTAGTCTATAGTCTAGTCTATAGTCTAGTCTATAGTCTAGTCTATAGTCTAGTCTATAGTCTAGTCTATAGTCTAGTCTATAGTCTAGTCTATAGTCTAGTCTATAGTCTAGTCTATAGTCTAGTCTATAGTCTAGTCTATAGTCTAGTCTATAGTCTAGTCTATAGTCTAGTCTATAGTCTAGTCTATAGTCTAGTCTATAGTCTAGTCTATAGTCTAGTCTATAGTCTAGTCTATAGTCTAGTCTATAGTCTAGTCTATAGTCTAGTCTATAGTCTAGTCTATAGTCTAGTCTATAGTCTAGTCTATAGTCTAGTCTATAGTCTAGTCTATAGTCTAGTCTATAGTCTAGTCTATAGTCTAGTCTATAGTCTAGTCTATAGTCTAGTCTATAGTCTAGTCTATAGTCTAGTCTATAGTCTAGTCTATAGTCTAGTCTATAGTCTAGTCTAGTCTAGTCATAGTCTAGTCTATAGTCTAGTCTATAGTCTAGTCTATAGTCTAGTCTATAGTCTAGTCTATAGTCTAGTCTATAGTCTAGTCTATAGTCTAGTCTATAGTCTAGTCTATAGTCTAGTCTAGTCTAGTCTATAGTCTAGTCTATAGTCTAGTCTATAGTCTAGTCTATAGTCTAGTCTATAGTCTAGTCTATAGTCTAGTCTATAGTCTAGTCTATAGTCTAGTCTATAGTCTAGTCTATAGTCTAGTCTATAGTCTAGTCTATAGTCTAGTCTATAGTCTAGTCTATAGTCTAGTCTATAGTCTAGTCTATAGTCTAGTCTATAGTCTAGTCTATAGTCTAGTCTATAGTCTAGTCTATAGTCTAGTCTATAGTCTAGTCTATAGTCTAGTCTATAGTCTAGTCTATAGTCTAGTCTATAGTCTAGTCTAGTTAGTCTATAGTCTAGTCTATAGTCTAGTCTATAGTCTAGTCTATAGTCTAGTCTATAGTCTAGTCTATAGTCTAGTCTATAGTCTAGTCTATAGTCTATTCTATAGTCTAGTCTATAGTCTAGTCTATAGTCTAGTCTATAGTCTAGTCTATAGTCTAGTCTATAGTCTAGTCTATAGTCTAGTCTATAGTCTAGTCTATAGTCTAGTCTATAGTCCAGTCTATAGTCCAGTCTATAGTCTAGTCTATAGTCTAGTCTATAGTCTAGTCTATAGTCTAGTCTATAGTCTAGTATATAGTCTAGTCTATAGTCTAGTCTATAGTCTAGTCTATAGTCTAGTCTATAGTCTAGTCTTTAGTCTAGTCTATAGTCTAGTCTTTAGTCTAGTCTATAGTCTAGTCTATAGTCTAGTCTATAGTCTAGTCTATAGTCTAGTCTATAGTCTAGTCTATAGTCCAGTCTATAGTCTAGTCTATAGTCTAGTCTATAGTCTAGTCTATAGTCTAGTCTATAGTCTAGTCTATAGTCTAGTCTATAGTCTAGTCTATAGTCTAGTCTATAGTCTAGTCTATAGTCTAGTCTATAGTCTAGCCTATAGTCTAGTCTATAGTCTAGCCTATAGTCTAGTCTATAGTCTAGTCTATAGTCTAGTCTATAGTCTAGTCTATAGTCTAGTCTATAGTCTAGTCTATATCTAGTCTATAGTCTAGTCATAGTCTAGTCTAGTCTATAGTCTAGTCTAGTCTATAGTCTAGTCTATAATCTAGTCTATAGTCTAGTCTATAATCTAGTCTATAGTCTAGTCTATAGTCTAGTCTACAGTCTAGTCTATAGTCTAGTCTATGGTCTAGTCTATGGTCTAGTCTATGGTCTAGTCTATAGTCTAGTCTATAGTCTAGTCTATAGTCTAGTCTATGGTCTAGTCTATAGTCTAGTCTATAGTCTAGTCTATAGTCTAGTCTATAGTCTAGTCTATAGTCTAGTCTATAGTCTAGTCTATAGTCTAGTCTATAGTCTAGTCTATAGTCTAGTCTATAGTCTAGTCTATAGTCAAGTCTATAGTCTAGTCTTTAGTCTAGTCTATAGTCTAGTCTATAGTCTAGTCTATAGTCTAGTCTATAGTCTAGTCTATAGTCTAGTCTTTAGTCTAGTCTATAGTCTAGCCTATAGTCTAGTCTATAGTCTAGTCTATAGTCTAGTCTATAGTCTAGTCTATAGTCTAGTCTATAGTCTAGTCTATAGTCTAGTCTATATTCTAGTCTATAGTCTAGTCTATAGTCTAGTCTATAGTCTAGTCTATAGTCTAGTCTATAGTCTAGTCAATAGTCTAGTCTATAGTCTAGTCTATAGTCTAGTCTATAGTCTAGTCTATAGTCTAGTCTATAGTCTAGTCTATAGTCTAGTCTATAGTCTAGTCTATAGTCTAGTCTATAGTCTATATTCTAGTCTATAGTCTAGTCTATAGTCTAGTCTATAGTCTAGTCTATAGTCCAGTCTATAGTCTAGTCTATAGTGTAGTCTATAGTCTAGTCTATAGTATAGTCTATAGTCTAGTCTATAGTCTAGTCTATAGTCTAGTCTATAGTCTAGTCTATAGTCTAGTCTATAGTCTAGTCTATAGTATAGTCTATAGTCTAGTCTATAGTCTAGTCTATAGTCTAGTCTATAGTCTAGTCTATAGTCTAGTCTATAGTCTAGTCTATAGTCTAGTCTATAGTCTAGTCTATAGTCTAGTCTATAGTCTAGTCTATAGTCTAGTCTATAGTCTAGTCTATAGTCTCGTCTATATTCTCAGGTCTATAGTCTAGTCTATAGTCTAGTCTATCGTCTAGTCTATAGTCTTCTTCTCTTGTCTAGTCTATAGTCTGCTCTGTACTGTAGATCTTACTTGTTTAACTTGGTCTCTTTATAGTGCGGTTAAATCAATAACTTATTCTTACAATACGTTGTTATAATATGGCGAATTATAAAATAACCATGAGATGCAGCTTTATTAAAAAAAACTCCCTTCAAATTTTAATAGCTACTTAGTATTTTAAGCAACATGTTAAATTAACTACTCCACATAAAGAGTCATTTTATATAGTTTTTTTTTCTACAAATAGTCTGCTACTCTAGTTGTTCACTGATTTTATGGCTATTGTTTATATTAAATTAAATCCAAAAATTCCTCATTCATGTTGAGATAAAAGCAACATACAGTTGCTCTAGTTGTTGTAGTTTTACGGTGATGTTTCATATCAATTAAAATTAATCTTAGAGTTCTATAAACTTAAGCTAAAGCTTATTTCCATGAATGAATTTTAATTCAAAAGAAATCAGTAGAGGGGTTTGAATGGAAAAAAAATTATGGTTATGGTGGAAAAGTAAGTACCCTGCAAATGTTTAACAAATTAAGAATATAGGTAAATATAAGAAAAAAGTGTTTTGAAAAATTAAAAAATTTGTAATCTAATATTTTTTCCATTTGCTTCTAAACTGAAGACCCTTTTTGATAAATTTTAACTCTTTTTTAAATCTTAAGCAATTTCAATTTAGCCGCTTTCTGGTTTTATTTTTATTTCAATATTAAAGAGCCATAAAAACAAACTATTACTTTTATACTTTAATTTTTTTTCTACTTAAAACGTTTATTTTTTCATTTCATTGATTACTTGGTTTGATTACGCTTTTAAAACCGCAAAATCTAAAAAAACTACAAACACCGACACTACCGCTGTTACTCTTTTTTGTATTTTTTCATTCATAAAATTGAAACCAACATTTTTAACATTAAAAGATTAAATAAAAACTAACTAAATAAACATAAAAACGATGAAAAGATACTCATGTATACATACTGACAGTTAACAGAATTAAATACAAACCGGAAGCTAATCTGTGTTGTGTTTTTTTATGGATAAGATTTTATTTTACTAACTTTTTTTTTTCCTTTTTTTATTATTACAAGTATTTTAATGTTGTACGAAATTCTTAGGAAAGGTCTTTTGGGTTGGAATGACGGTAACAGGCAGAAATAATATTGTCATTTAGTTTTAATTTAATTAAATAACAACAAATAATCAGTGTACGTAAAATGTAGTTTCTGTTTGTATTGCAAGTTTTAGTTAAAAAGTGTTAATTGTTTTTCTTTAGAAACGTTTGAAGGTAGTTTGTATATATGTTTAGATTTTTATGCAATCCCATCACGTGGGAGAGAGTAAAGTTCAGAAATATATCTGAATTGTTGAAAATATTGTTCTAAGTTCCTAAGTTTCCCTTAGTGAGTTTTAAATGTTTAAAACGAAAGACTTAAAAAGGAACTTGGCGTTTTTTAGAAGTAATTTCCAACTACTTTTTTAAATTGACTGTACTATAGACTAGGCTATAGACTATAGACCAGACTGTAGACTAGACTATAGACTAGACTATAGACTAGACTATAGACTAGACTATAGACTAGACTATAGACTAGACTATAGACTAGACTATAGACTAGACTATAGACTAGACTATAGACTAGACTATAGACTAGACTATAGACTAGACTATAGACTAGACTATAGACTAGACTATAGACTAGACTATAGACTAGACTATAGACTAGACTATAGACTAGACTATAGACTAGACTATAGACTAGACTATAACTAGACTATAGACTAGACTATAGACTAGACTATAGACTAGACTATACTAGACTATAGACTAGACTATAGACTAGACTATAGACTAGACTATAGACTAGACTATAGACTAGACTATAGACTAGACTATAGACTAGACTATAGACTAGACTATAGACTAGACTATAGACTAGACTATAGACTAGACTATAGACTAGACTATAGACTAGACTATAGACTAGACTATAGACTAGACTATAGACTAGACTATAGACTAGACTATAGACTAGACTATAGACTAGACTATAGACTAGACTATAGACTAGACTATAGACTAGACTATAGACTAGACTATAACTAGACTATAGACTAGACTATAGACTAGACTATAGACTAGACTATGACTAGACTATAGACTACTATAGACTAGACTATAGACTAGACTATAGACTAGACTATAGACTAGACTATAGACTAGACTATAGACTAGACTATAGACTAGACTATAGACTAGAATATAGACTAGACTATAGACTAGACTATAGACTAGACTATAGACTAGACTATAGACTAGACTATATACTAGACTATAGACTAGACTATAGACTAGACTAGACTAGACTATAGACTAGACTATAGACTAGACTATAGACTAGACTATAGACTAGACTATAGACTAGACTATAGACTAGACTATAGACTAGACTATAGACTAGACTATAGACTAGACTATAGACTACTATAGACTAGACTATAGACTAGACTATAGACTAGACTATTGACTAGACTATGACTAGACTATAGACTAGACTATAGACTAGACTATAGACTAGACTATAGACTAGACTATAGACTAGACTATACTAGACTATAGACTAGACTATAGACTAGACTATAGACTAGACTATAGACTAGACTATAGACTAGACTATAGACTAGACTATAGACTAGACTAGACTATACTATAGACTATATACTAGACTATAGACTAGACTATAGACTAGACTTAGACTAGACTATAGACTAGACTATAGACTAGACTATAGACTAGACTATAGACTAGACTATAGACTAGACTATAGACTAGACTAGACTAGACTATAGACTAGACTATAGACTAGACTATAGACTAGACTATAGACTAGACTATAGACTAGACTATAGACTAGACTATAGACTAGACTATAGACTAGACTATAGACTAGACTATAGACTAGACTATAGACTAGACTATAGACTAGACTATAGACTAGACGAGACTATAGACTAGACTATAGACTAGACTATAGACTAGACTATAGACTAGACTATAGACTAGACTATAGACTAGACTATAGACTAGACTAGACTAGACTATAGACTAGACTATAGACTAGACTATAGACTAGACTATAGACTAGACTTAGACTAGACTATAGACTAGACTATAGACTAGACTATAGACTAGACTATAGACTAGACTATAGACTAGACTATAGACTAGACTATAGACTAGACTAGACTAGACTATAGACTAGACTATAGACTAGACTATAGACTAGACTATAGACTAGACTATAGACTAGACTATAGACTAGACTATAGACTAGACTATAGACTAGACTATAGACTAGACTATAGACTAGACTATAGACTAGACTATAGACTAGACTATAGACTAGACTATAGACTAGACTATAGACTAGACTATAGACTGACTATAGACTAGACTATAGACTAGACTATAGACTAGACTATAGACTAGACTATAGACTAGACTATAGACTAGACTATAGACTAGACTATAGACTAGACTATAGACTAGACTATAGACTAGACTATAGACTAGACTATAGACTAGACTATAGACTAGACTATAGACTAGAATATAGACTAGACTATATATACTAGACTATAGACTGACTATAGACTAGACTATAGCCTAGACTATAGACTAGAAAAATAGTTTTTATAGGAAAAACTTAGAATCGACTCTAGACCCGTAGATATCGCTGCAAACAAGAGCCAAATTGGATTCAAACAACAAGACTCTTTATGCCGATCATTGATTTTATAACTTAAAAAGAAATATTTTCCTTTGTTGCATATTTGTCTTTTTGGAAACAAATTGATCATATTTAAGTGCTTATAAAGTTCCCCAATACCCAACAACAAAAACACTTAAACTATTTTTTTTATAATTCAATCAATTTGTATTATTTCCTATTTTGTTCAATGAATATTTAGTTTGTTCAAGAGTATAAACTTTCCAATAAAAAAGCTATTTATACCCGCTCTAATCTCTATACAAAAAAACAACAAGTAAGTGTTTTTAACCATGTTTTTTTGTTAAGACTTCAACTCCATAGAAGTATTGATTTGTTAAGAAACTCTACATGCGTAAAAGTTTTTGTTGTATTATTAATATTGCTGTTGTTTTTGTTGGTTAAAAAAAAGAAGATTAGCTGATTTTTATAAGAGTATTGGCCATAATATCTTTTATTTATGATCACTGTAACTAATTTAAATTTTTCAGTTTTCTATTTTAAGTATTTTATTTCTCTCGAATTGAACGGTTTAGAGTTTCGTTCCCACACTTTTACCCAAAATCATAAGCAGTGTGGACAGCAGCAGCAGCACACTTACAATTTATTTATTCTTTGACTGGATTGGAGATTGGAAATTTTTATTTTATTTTTTTGCTTTTTTCTTTACAGTTTTCTTTTTCTTTTCGATTTATTTGTTAAGCTTTTTTTTTATCTCAAAACAGGTGAATTTTCAATAGTTTGTTTACTATATGAAATCTTTTAAAAATCAGTTTGTTACGTTTATCAAAAGATAAGATAATAATAAAAAAGAAAGAAAAATTATGTTTGCTCTGTTAATGGTGATGAAGTTGTGAAGATGTCTGCCATTGATTGTCCACTAGTTTCATCTTTCATTCATAGTTACTTTTTTTTTCTCTGTTGTATTAAAATAATAGACTTACTGTTATTGTGGCCCCATTGACAAAATATTTAAGACCAACCAAGTGTTGTTTTATATTAAGATCTATACAGTTGTTGTTGTTTTTTTCTATAATTGGATTACGATTTTATTGAATATATCAAATAAATCATCAAAGACAAATTAAAAGTTTGGCTTATCTTAGAGTTTAATTAAAAAAAAAGTGCCTCAAAAGATTAAGAGTTAAACCTTTAAGCTTGACTGATCTAAATAATTTTTATGATTTTGTTTTATAGCTGCTGTGTCTATGGAGATTTTAAAGATATAATCCAATATTAAAGACACTTAATTAAAACAGTTATGTAGGCGTTTTGTTATTGTGGGAACTATATAATATACTTTCGATTTTTTTTCTCAAATCATCAACTTGTGAGTTTTTTGTTGATTCGAAATATTTGATTGAATTGCAAATAGATCAATTAATATGTTAATCCATAGAAATGAGTAAATACAAATATTGGATGAGACATTTATATAAGGTTTGTATTTCAAATCCCTGCTAATTTTTTATATTATTTGTGCCCACATAACATTATTACACTTTTGTATATATTTGCTCAAATGTCAGGAGAACAGCAGGTTGCCAGTGTTACTAAAAATTGATCCATTCTTTTGTAAAATGATTTTTATTAATATTGACATGCTCCCCATATCAAACAATGCCAAATATCTAGGAATTATTCTAGACTCCAAACTATCATGGAAACGGTTGCCTATTATACCTGTCGTAAGATGTTTGGAATGAAATGGGGACTTAGTCCCAAACTAGTTAAATGGATGTAAACAGCTATAGTGCATCCTATTCTTATATATGGATCTCTTGTATGGTGGACTTCAACTAAGAAGAATTTTGTTGGAGATCAGCTATACAAAGTTCAGACATCAGCATGCATTGGGATAACAGGTGCTCTAAGAACTAGTCCTTCAGAAGCTCTGGACACAATATTGCATATTCTATCTATAAATCTTTATATAAAGGACTTGCACCGCAGCGAGGCTTAACTTAACCGGAAGTTGGTGATCAAGAACATATGGAGACGCTAAGATTTTAAGCCTATTACCTCTAATATTGAACCAACCATCCGACCATATTACCCCACACATGGACTTTGATGGAGTTTTTAGAGTTCCTTCCATGAGCGAGCGGTGTAGAGGTTCTAAAATGAACTACAGATGGTTCTAAAATGAACTACGGTATTGGTTCTGGTGTATTCTGAGATGAAGTTGGGTTAAGTATATCTCACACCGTCTTCCCAACAACTGTAGTGTCTTTCAGGCTTAAATATTTGTGACCTTTGAAAACGTTTTCAAAGTCAGAGTTCCTTCCAGGAGCGAGTGGTATAGAGGTTCGGTAGGTTCCGAATTTACCACCAGAATCTGTGAAGAAGTTAGGTTAAGTATATCTCACCGTCTTCCCAACAACTGTAGTGTCTTCCAGGCTGAAATATTTGCGATAATGTCAGCCTGTAGGGTACTACATGCCTCAATATTCGTGAAAACATAGGAATCTTTGTCGATAATCAAGGGGCATTCACTAAACTCTCATATTATCACTTCCCAATTAGTTAGACAATCCAAGGCTGGGTCGCCCTTATTTGGGTCCCTGCTCATAGGGACTACTACGGTAATGAGCAGGCAGATGAGCTTGCCAGAACGGGATCTATTATTGATATTTCCAAAGCCGTTTCAGTAGCAACTCAGTTTGGTTTTATCAAGAGCGGTATCCTCAGATTCTTTCTTCAAAAGGCTGAAAATAGGTGGAATAACCTAGACACATGTGAAGGGAACAAGTTATTGTGGCCCTCCTTAAATATGAAACGCACAAGACACCTTATAAGCCGAAGTAGGCGGGATATATCGAAGCTGATAGCAGTAAAAACAGGACACTAGGTGATAGGCAGACATGCAATTAGGCTTGTTCTCTCCCTCTACGATCACTGTCGCAGTTGCAAAGACTGGGAAAAGGGAGAAACGCTCTTCCATCTTCTCTGTAAGTGCCCTGCTCTGGTCTTAAAGAGAAACTGCTTTCTTGGCAGTTACTTCATATAAAACCTTGTTGAATTATATGGGTCTAAGCTTAATGATATTCTCAGATTTCTCACAGCAATAGGCTGGATCTAATACTATAAATGCTACATCTGACGAGTGAAGTGGTCCGGTCAAAACAGAGTCTCTTCGACTCTACTTGGTAGTTCGCGTGCAGTGAACTACCACACTAACCAACCAACACCCTCTGGATTCTTTTTAGACGAAAATTTTATCTTTTAAATCATAAACAAATCATATAAATGTCATAAATTTTTTCTGCCTGATCATTGACTTTTAACTACAAATTCTTATTTTACGACTTATAGCAAGTCAAATTTTATCAACTCCAACTTGTCGCACTTCATCAGATTCAGTAGTTTTCTATTGATTCTATTCTATTGATCTTCTAAATGCAATCAAACTTGTCTTCCGTGTTAAAATCAGCACTTTTGAACCGCATCAACCATCTGTCGCACAACGGAAAACACTCACCCTAAGTTTAGGTGAGCAATCGCTGTGCTTCAGCAGCATTTTCTACAATAAAAAGAAGTAAAGCAAAACTTCCCGCATATGACGCAGGAAGTACTGGTAGTCTATCTAAGCAATACAACTCTTTCAGTCCCTGTACCATTCAATTAATCAAAATAAATTAACTTCCACAAAATCACTTTACCTAACCGCTATCAACAACTTTTTTTGCTTAATCGACAAATCGTAACAAACTTGTTAATTTCATTCACTAATTTCCAAACATCACAAACGCACGCAATTCTAGAAAATGACTCTTTTTTTTTCTCAACAACTATGAAACACAAATCTTAATTGAAATCTTAGAAAAAAACAAAATAAATAAAAAAAAAAAACTAAAACTAAATTTAAACTAATGAATGAATTTGTAAAATTTAATTAAATGCCATTAAAATCAGCGTGTGTGGTTTTTTCTTCAAATCACACAAATTTTAGGTTTTTTTTATTTATTTGCTCGAAAAAAAAAACACGCATATGAAATTGAACATTTTCTGCTTATGATTATTTTTTTGTTTGTTTAACAATTTGTGTAAATTATTATTTAAATGCTACTTAGTTGTTAACTTCCGTTGAAGGTGCTGAATAGGAAAAGCATATTATAGAAAAACAAACAAAAAAAGCTTAATACTCATATCAGTTAGAAAAAAAAACAAAACTAACTAGCCAACAAACAAATAAATAACAACACTTTAGATCATAAATGATTTCCTAAGGTTTAACTTAAATTTCTGGTTTAATCAAGTCAAGCACAACAGGCGCACAGATTACAAAGTCTCTCTCCATTAAATGGGGTTAATCATACCGAGATACAGAGATTAAAAAACCCAACAACCAACACAGCGGATATAGACATTTTGTAAGTTTTGAATAAGTTTATTTGTTTGTACAGAAGTATTAATATTGCTAAGAAGTAGTAGTTGCACAAGTGTGGTAAAGAGAAAATTTCTCACGTTAATTGAAAACATAACATAAATATTTTTATGGCCAATAAAATATTGATCATTAAATACACTAAACTAAACACACACACATACAAAAGAAATAGAAAAATATAAATGACAATAAATGCTAAACCTTTTAGTTTTTCTAATATTGGGGTTTATAAATCATTAAATCTTTAAGAATATTTATTAGTTTTTTCTCGTATATATAAAATTTATATGAATTGCTTAATAAATTTCTAAAAATATATAATTTATATTAAGAAACCAATACTCGAATTGAAATGACTGTGATAAAACGAAAGACTTAAGAAACAAACTTGTTTTTCACTGACTTTAATAGTGTCACTAGAGAAAATAAAACAGAAACAACACAATTGTACTGAAAGGTTATGGAAGGATCGTTTTTTAATTTTGCCATCTCATTGAATGGAACCTGTCACTTTTATATGTCATTGAAATAGAATAAAGCCAAAAGATCTAAGAAATAAAACTTTTAATAACTTTTAAAAGTGTTGGAGAA
This sequence comes from Lucilia sericata, assembly GCF_015586225.1. Lineage (NCBI taxonomy): Eukaryota > Metazoa > Arthropoda > Insecta > Diptera > Calliphoridae > Lucilia > Lucilia sericata. The sequence goes on from NW_023995255.1 coordinate 60,310, forward strand.
AGAAAAGGAGAACTGAACCCGAACTAATTGCCTGAGAGGTCATTTCCTCACTAAACTCTGGCTTATTTTTAAAGGAACTTGTTATTTTAATTTGATATTGGAATAGGATGAAACAAAAAACTTAAGAAACAAACATTTTATTAACTTTCGAAAGCGAGGAAAAATGAACTGTTCCAAATTGACCTATGAGGTTCTAAACATTTACTTACTCTAAAAATGGTTCCAAGGGTAAATAAAACTTAACCGAATTAGATACTTAAGAGGTTCTTTAGGCATAAAGACCAGTTCAAGTTCTGACTCTTTATCGTTTGCTAAACTAAAGACTATAAAGAGTTCTATAGTCAAAACTATAGTCTTTACTAAGAACTTCTCTATAGTTAAGACTATAGTATGTTCTATAGTCAATACTGTAGACCATTCTATAGTCAAAACTATCGATAATTGTGGAGTCAAAATTATAGACTACTACTATAGACTATTCTATAGCCATGACTATAGACTGTTCCATAGTCTAGACTATAGAATGTTCTAAAGTCAAGACAATAAATTATTCTATTGTCAAGTAACTATAGACGGTACTATATACAAGACTATAGACTGTTCTATAGTCAAGACTATAGACTGTTCTGTAGTCAAGACTATAGACTGTTCTATAGTCAAGACTATAGACTATCGTCTAGTCAACACTATAGACTATTGTTTAGTCAACACTATAGACTATTATATAGTCAAGACCATAGACTACTCTATAGTCAAGTCTATAGACTATTCTATAGTCAAGACTATAGACTATTCTATAGTCAAGACTGTAGACTATTCTATAGTCAAGAATATAGACTATTATATAGTCAAGACTGTAGAGTATTTTATAGTGAAGACTGTGGGCTATTCTATAGTCAGACTACTCAAAAGTCAATACTGTAGACTATTCTATAGTCAAGACTATAGACTATTCTATATTCAAGACTATAGACTATTCTATATTCAAGACTATAGACTATTTTATAGTCAAGACTATAGACTATTCTATAGACAAGACTATAGACTATTCTATAGTAAAGACTATAGACTATTCTATAGTCAAGATTATAGACTATTCTTTAGTCAAGACTATAGACTATTCTATAGTCAAGACTTTAGACTATTCTATAGTCAAGACTATGGACTATACCATAGTCAAGACAATAGACTATACTATAGTCAAGACTATAGATTATTCTATAGTCAGACTATAGTCAGACTATAGACTATTCTATAGTCAAGACTATAGACTATTCTATAGTCAAGACTATAGACTATTCTATACTCAAGACTATAGACTATTCCTATAGTCAAGGCTGTAGACTATTTTATAGTCAAGACTATAGACTATTTTATAGTCAAGACTATAGATTATTCTATAGTCAAGATTATAGACTATTCTATAGTCAAGACTATAGACTATACTATAGTCAAGGCTATAGACTATTCTACAGTCAAGACTATAGACTATTATATAGTCAAGACTGTAGACTATTCTATAGTCAAGAATATATACTATTATATAGTCAAGACTGTAGACTATTTTATATTGAAGACTATGGGCTATTCTATAGTCAGACTACTCAAAAGTCAATACTATAGACTATTCTATAGTCAAGACTATAGACTATTCTATATTCAAGACTATAGACTATTCTATAGTCAAGACTACAAACTATTTTATAGTCAAGACTATAGACTATTCTCTAGTCAAGACTATAGACAATTCTATAGTCAAGACTATAGACTATTCTATAGTCAAGACTATAGACTATTCTATAGTCAGGACTATAGACTATTCTATAGTCAAGACTATAGACTATTCTATAGTCAAGACTATAGACTATTCTATAGTCAAGACTATAGATTATTCTATAGTCAAGACTATAGATTATTCTATAGTCAAGACTATAGATTATTCTATAGTCAAGACTATAGATTATTCTGTAGTCAAGACTATAGACTATTCTATAGTCAAGACTATAGACTATACTATAGTCAAGACTATAGACTATTCTATAGTCAAGAATATAGACTATTCTATAGTCAAGGCTATAGACTATTCTATAGTCTTGACTATATACTATTCTATAGTCAAGACTATAGGCTATTCTATAGTCAAGGCTATAGACTATTCTATAGTCAAGGCTATAGATTATTCTGTAGTCAAGACTTTAGACTATTCTATAGTCAAGACTATAGGCTATTCTATAGTCAAGACTATAGAGTGTTCAATAGTCAAGGCTATAAACTGTTCTATAGTCAAGACAATAGACTGTTCTATACTCAAGACTATAGACTCTTATATAAGCAGGACTGTAGACAGTTTTATAGTCAATACTACAGACTGCTCTATAGCAAAAACTAGAGCCTGTTTAAAAGTCAAGACTATAGACTGAGACTGTTCTGAAATCAGGAATATAGACTTTTCTATAGTCAAGACTATAAACTTTTCTATAGTCAAGACTATAGACTATTCTATAGTCAAGACTATAGACTATTCTATAGTCAAGACTATAGACTATTCTATAGTCAATACTACAGAATGTTCTTCAGTCAATACTATAGATTATTCTATAGTCAAGTCTACAGAATGTTTCATAGTAAAGACTATAGATTTTTCTATTGTTAAGTCTATACACTGTTCTATAGTCAAGACTATATACTGTTCTATAGGCAAAACTATATACTATTTTATAGTCAATACTGCGGACTGTTCTATAGTCAAAACTAGAGCCTGTTCTTTAGTCAAGACTATAGACTATTTTAGTCAAGACTACAGAATGTTATTTGGTCAATACTTTAGATTATTCTATAGTCAAGTCTATAGAATGTTCCATAGTAAAGACTATAGACTTTTCTATTGTCAAGACTATTGACTGTTCTATAGTCAAGACTACATATATACTGTTCAATAGTTAAGATTTTTAGTATTGTACAGCCAAGAAGAGAGCCTTGCATATAGAAAACTTTCGTTTTGCTAAATTTACTTTTATAACTCTCTTTGTAGGGTATACCTTAATCATGATTGACCAGTTATTCTTTGACTTTTTTATTTAAATATGCGCTTTGTTAAATGTTTCTTTGTTTTTATTATTGTTTTTTTTGTTTTTTTTTTTTTTTTGTTTTCATAAATTATTTATAATGTTTTATTTATGTTTAGCAATGTTTATGGCTAAATGCGAATTAAAGATTAACAAATTTATTTTTTATAATATTTGTTTATCTTTTTTTGCTAATCTTATATAAACATATAAATATTTTGTTATAAATTGGTTATATTTTTTTTTTTAAATGCATTGATGCCATTGATAAATCTGTCTTAATATTATTACAGTTTATAAAATATATATGCAAAATTTTTGGATTTAAATTGTATAAATTAGCATTCATTCATAAATATAGTTTATGTGTGTGATTATTTATTTGTTTATCATAACTAATTCAAGCTCAAGCAGTTTCAGCTTAAATGTTATGATAATTGCTACCACACACGTGCTCGTTTTGAGTCGAATAAAATTCCAGCTTTTAAAGTAAAGCGATTATCGACCACTTCATTTTATTTCTATTACTATATACTATATAGTCGATTTGTATATCATTATAAGGGTATTTAAATGTAATGTAGACGGTATGTACAAGGAGGGAAAAAGAAATATACACGCCTGGCACCAAATTGACAACAAACTGTTTGCCAATAGTGAGCTTACCACGTTTGTTAACATTTAGACAACGGATGTGTATAACATTTAGATTTCGACAACGAATTGTTGCAATGTTTTCAACATTACATAGTGTTGTCGTACGTATGTATATACTTTGAGAACGGATGTTATTGAAACAGTTTGAATTTGGTACCAGGCGTGTATATTTCTTTTTCCCTCTGTGTAGTAGTAAGTTGTAGTAGTTGAAAGTAAGTTGTAAGCAAGTTTTTGCTGGGTAGTATACGCACTGTTAATTATATTTCTAGTCTTTTTCAATAGGTTAAGATTACTATGATTAAATTCAAAAATAGACCGACCGACTAAGTTTAGTATTATTCTTTCTATGGCTTTATTTTACACAAACCCTGTTACAATTATTGAGATTTAAGGATTTTATTCAATGTCCTTATACGATATTCGGATTTGTCTGTAGGTTGAAATGTAAAGGAAATATATGACCGGAGATCTCTTGCGAAGTAACATGGTCCTAAGTAGTTTAAAGTTCCTATTAAGTAACATAACAGCTATATTGGAAGCTTTATTTGTAAGGGCATGCCTTCTACTTACCCAAATCTGTAATCAAACTCATCTAAGCTTTATTTTCTATAACAAAAGCTCTTACTTTAATTAAATAAAAATCAAAGTTTCTTTTCATTCTATATTAACAAACCAAAAAATAAACACCCCAATCCAAAATTATACTAAAACGCAGATGTACGATTCTGTAGCTTTATTTGTTTTTTGACAAGCCATCCAAACAAATTCCTGTACAGCAAAAAAACCACGCTGTTTTTTATGATTACGAAAAAAATCTTCCCACGGTTTACGTTCAAGTAACAACTTTTTAAACACATGCGGAAATTGTACTTTTAAGGTACGAGTAACAAACAAAAGACATCATAATACATCACCCTCTTCCAACGCAAGAAAACCACCTCATTTAGCAATGAATGTGTGTGTGTGTGTGTTAACAACCCCCTAACTTTTGGCGGGAACTAAACGACAATACCGTACCGAAAGAAGATTTTCTATCAAATGCGCGAAAGATCGTTTTCAAGTACATACTATAACTGTGAATGAATGCGCGTATATGGGTGTGTGTGTGTGTGTGGCAAGACAAAAGATTTCTACATTTTGATGTGGCACTTTAAAGGGGTGGTAAAATATACCTATTGGTGGTAAACACACTAGGAATATCTTCGTAATAATCTTAAAGGTAACACACATAACTGCAAACAACAAAAGGTAGGGTGGTTTCGCCTTATGCATCCCTCTTTCCAAGTGCAACAAAATAAATAGCAATAACAAACAATATAAATAAAAGCCCAAAAAAGATTTCATTATAAAAGAATTAATTTCTTTTAACTGCAGTTATGTAGTAGAACTTATAAAAATGTTGTTTTCTTTTGTCAATGATTAAATGCACTTCCAGAGATTTTTTTCTTTCATAATAATTCCTTAACCAAAGTTGTATAACAATGAAGGGGTGGTGGTGGTAGAAATCTCTTAAGGTCGTTTTCATACATATGCGCCTGCGCATTAATTTGACGTGGTTTTATTATTCCTTTTAAATCAGAATTTCATTTATTAAACAATTTTGTAAATTCCAACACCCTAAAGCTATTTTTGTTTATTCTTTATTGTCCTACATTTACGTCATTCCTATACAGGGTAGTATTTTTTTGCATCATGTTGATTTCTATTCATGTTTTGACTGTTATTTTCTTGTTACGGAAACCTTAATGGAAATTAAGTCAATTGTCAAATTTGATTAATCACAAATGTTGGAAAGTTCTGAACATGATATGCATAAATGTTATGTTTTATTTTATTTAAAGAACGATAAAGAAAATTGGTACAGTAGATAAAAAAAGACACATTTTTTGTAGACTCTAATGTTTGCTACAACTATTGACTACAAGCAAAATTTTCCTCAATATTTTTAATTTTTTTAAACTATAAATAATCATTGCTGAAAAAAATTTTTTACATGCTGTCAACTTGTGTTATCTATGTATGATTTCATATACTTTTCAAACCTATCTCGCAGTCCACCAATTATTTATTTAAAACTAGTATAAATTAAAATCAAAACACACTTAAAACAAGCGCCATTTTATCAAATAAAAAAACCAACAAAAATATAAAAATTAAAAGCAAATTTAAAAAAATAAAGTGTAGGATTTAAAGAATTTTTGTCTACTAAATATCGGTCACTGCTTTGTGGTTTTAAATTAGAAATACTTGAATATTTTTTTTTTTTTTTAAGTAAAAAGTATAAATCATACGTATTTGTAAAACAAACATTAGAATGGTTCCTTTTTAAAAGGGTACAAAAACTTGAAAAATAATTTTTTTCTGTAGAGTCTAGACATTAAATTAGATTACTATTCTGCCCGGACTGTAATTCTGTGTTTAAGACTGAAGTCTTGTCAAAGGTTCAGACAACAGTCCCGTAGTTAGTCTTGTGTATAAGAGAGACTAAATGTAGCTTCATCTAAGGACCAGTGGCAATCGATTCAAATTCGAACATTTTAGACTATAGACTAGACTATAGACTAGACTATAGACAAGAACTATAGACTAGACTATAGACTAGACTATAAACTAGACTATAGACTAGACTATAGACTAGACTATAGACTAAACTATAGCCTAGACTATAGACAAGACTATATAGACTAGACTATATAGAATAGACAATTGACTAGACTGTAGATTAATCTATAGGCAAGACTATAGACTGACTACAAACTAGACTATAGACTAGAATATAGACTAGACTATAGACTAGACTATAGACTAGACTATAGACTGAACTATAGACTAGACCATAGACTAGACTATAGACTAACTATAGACCAGACTATAGACTAGACTATAGACTAGACTTACTAGACTATAGACACTATAGACTAGACTATAGACTAGACTATAGACTAGACTATAGACTAGACTATAGTTAGACTATAGACTACTATAGACTAACTATAGACTAGACTATAGATACTAGACTATAGACTATAGACTAGACTATAGACTAGACTATAGACTAGACTATAGACTAGACTATAGACTAGACTATAGACTAGACTATAGACTAGACTATAGACTAGACTATAGACTAGACTATAGACTAGACTATAGACTAGACTATAGACTAGACTATAGACTAGACTATAGACTAGACTATAGACTAGACTAGACTAGACTATAGACTAGACTATAGACTAGACTATAGACTAGACTATAGACTAGACTATAGACTAACTATAGCCTAGACTATAGACTAGACTATATGACTAGACTATAGAATAGACAAGACTAGACTGTAGTTAATCTATAGGCAAGACTATAGACTGACAAACTAGACTAGACTAGAATATACTAGACTATAGACTAGACTATAGACTAGACTATAGACTAGACTATAGACTAGACTATAGACTAGACTATAGACTAGACTATAGACTAGACTATAGACTAGACTATAGACTAGACTATAGACTAGACTATAGACTAGACTATAGACAGACTATAGACTAGACTATAGACTAGACTATAGACTAGACTCTATACTAGACTATATACTAGACTATAGACTAGACTATAGACTAGACTATAGACTAGACTAGACTAGACTATAGACTAGACTATAGAAAAGACTATAGACTAGACTATAGACTAGACTATAGACTAGACTATAGACTAGCCATAGACGACTATAGACTAGACTATAGACTAGACTATAGACTAGACTATAGACTAGACTATAGACTAGACTATAGACTAGACTATAGACTAGACTATAGACTAGACTATAGACTAGACTATAGACTAGACTATAGACTAGACTATAGACTAGACTATAGACTAGAGTATAAACTAGACTATAGACTAGACTATAGAATAGACAATTGATAGACTGTAGATTAATCTATAGGCAAGACTATAGACTAGACTACAAATAGACTATAGACTGGACTATAGACTAGACCATAGACTAGACTATAGACTAGACTATAGACAGACTATAGACTAGACTATAGACTAGACTATAGACTAGACTATAGACTAGACTATAGACTAGACTATAGACCAGACTATAGACTAGACTATAGACTAGACTATAGACTAGACTATAGACTAGACCATAGACTAGAGATAGACTAGACTATAGACTAGACTATAGACTAGACTATAGACTAGACTATAGACTAGACTATAGACTAGATAGACTTGACTATAGACTAGACTATAGACTAGACTATAGACTAGACTACAGACTAGACTATAGACTAGACTATAGACTAGACTATAGACTAGACTATAGACTAGACTATAGGCTAGACTATAGACTAGACTATAGCTAGACTATAGACTAGACTATAGACTAGACTATAGACTAGACTATAGACTAGACTATAGACTAGATAGACTAGACTATAGACTAGACTATAGACTAGACTATAGACTAGACTATAGACTAGACTATAGACTAGACTATAGACTAGACTATAGACTAGACTATAGACTAGACTATAGACTAGACTATAGACTAGACTATAGACTAGACTATAGACTAGACTATAGCCTAGACTATAGACTAGACTATACTAGACTATAGACTAGACTATAGACTAGACTAGACTATAGACTAGATAGACTAGACTATAGACTAGACTATAGACTAGACTATAGACTAGACTATAGACTAGACTATAGACTAGACTATAGACTAGACTATAGACTAGACTATATACTAGACTATAGACTAGACTAAACTAGACTATAAACTAGACTATAGACAAGACTATATGCATATAATTCAGAGTATATTCTGGCGTTATCCGGATTATAGTTTTGTATGTAGTTTTGTTTATTGTCTAGACTATAGTCTTGTCTTTAGTCCTGACTATATTTTTGTCTATAGCCCAGATCCTAGTATTGTCTAGACTATAAACTTGCTAGTCAGGCTATTGTCTGTAACTAAAACTCATTCTCGTTTGTAATATAGACTTAATTTGTCATTCCAAGTAAGACAGGGAAATGAAAATTTTATTTTGTTTGTTGTTTCAGGGTGCCCTAGTAATGTACTACATATTTTAAGCAATTCCATTTAAGTATTTATTTTTTTACTGAAAAATTGTCAAAGTCGCGACAAAGTCGTGATTTCATAAGAAGTTTGTGCTTTTTTACATATTATTTTGACATTCATTATAAAAATAACAAAAAATTGTAATTACATACAGCCGTGTATTTATATTAAAATAAGCACACACAAAAAAAAAAAACAAAAACAATTTCATTAAATTAAGACAAAAAAAAAATACTCACAGACAATAAAAGCAACAGCCTTATATAAAATAAAACATAAAAACAACAAATAATAAATTGTTAATAAAAAAACAAACAGTACAAAGGTGGACAATGAATGTAAAATGGCAACAATGTACAAATAAAGTCAACTAAAAATAATAAACTATTCAACACAGCAAACAACAACAATAAAGAAAACTAAATTGGTCATAAGCAACAGTTGGTTGTTGGTGGTGCTGGTGTTGCATGTAACACTTGAATTTGGTCAACGTAAAGTTGTCAATTGGTTGCCACCTCCTCCGCTGCTGAACAAACAAATACTTAAACACAATGTAAAAAAAAATCAACAACAATGTATTATATTTCTGTATAAAAATAAACAACAAATAAAGAGATATTTTTTTTAAATTAAAACCACTAACACCATTGCACTTTTATTAAAATATAAACAATATGCCTACACACCATTTTTGTTTTCCACTCTAGTGTATTTTATTTTTCTAATTTCTCGTATTTAACAATTGAAAAATAACAACAATTGTATTGTTTAGTTTATACGAGTGTGTCCATATCTGTGTTAGGGGGTTTTAAAACAATATGTTTGTATGTATGTATGTATGTTTATTGTTTAATAATAATAAAAAACAACAACAACAATTTGTACGAATCGCGTATTCGCGTTTATAACTACAACAACAACATCGTTTAATTTTATACCCTGCCCACAATTTACCAACACTCGTATAAAGTATTTCAAAAATACCAATAAACTAAACTGTAAACACAGATACTCACATACACACATACAAACACATTCGCTCACATAACAGTACACTCACGCGAATTTCTCTATTTGTGGAAATAAACAAAAAACAACAATTATTATTATTGTTGGTGTTTCTCTATGTAGGAATGAATGAGTATCTGTGTGAATGTTTGTATCGCAGAGAGAGAGAGAGTGTTGCCGATTTCTGCGTTAATACCAAAAAATGGGACAATTGAAAATTGGGGTGGATAATATAGGGATTTTAGAGTAAATTTGCGTAAACAAAAATATGTAACGTCTTAGGGACACATTTGAAAGTCTGTACTCGGGACGTGCCCTATCGCATATGTCACGAATTTTGAAGCACTATTACCAGAATCATGATCATGATCAAACGGATCATTAAAGCTAAACATCTAGGTATCAATTCCTATACATATCGCCCTAAACTGGGAGACATAACCGTCCTGGAACTTTATATTGAAAACCCAGAAATATACTACTGTCTACTTAATCACAACAGTAGCTTTCAGCCAGACGGAAAGTATAAACTTAATTGGAATAAATATGGTACCAACAGGGGTTATCATATTGACCCCCAACAAAATGAAAATTAGTTTCATATAAGGAGATAAGGTTAAATCCAAGACCGTATAGTTTTGTAGGACAACTTTCATTAGGTCACGGGGAAATAATAGGTAACGATAGAGCGGATGTACTTGATCGAGGAAGTTAGCAACGAATGCTGATTTAATATCATGGACAAGAGAACGTCATGCGGCCACTAAAGTGAAGACCCTAAAGAGAGAACGATTTAGTCCCGATGGTGATCTTGAGTTAGTTAAAGGACTTTTTTGTATAAAATTTTAAAAATGATGGATAAACTATAAGGAAGATGAAGGCATGAAGGGGTCTTTATGCAAATTTTCTAAACCAATTCTACGTTACGAATCTTTAACTCGAGTACAATGCTAAAAAACAAGTTTCAAGTGGTTACTCTCTAGATAACATGGGGTCATAAAAGTGACTATTGTCTTCACTCTGCTTAGATAAAGAAGTCAAAATAATAAGGTTCAGCGTATTAATGCATGTTTCAATGTTCAGAACCCGAAATCCTGTATAGTCATACTTTTCAATGATTCCCCATCTCGTTACGGGATGAAGGGCAAGTTGAATTCTCTTAAGAGGAGATATCACCTACTCCCAAAGCCAGTGACCGGCGTTGATGGAACTTAGGTTTAGCGTATATTATTTCCGAGACCGACTTTTTAGATTAAACCCAGCCGAACATCGGAATGATAAACCTCTTTATTCATGACAAAATCGTTTGGATAGTATCCATAGTCCATATAAGCCAATTTTAACCCCATTTAATAACTGACGGTGCAACCTGCAGTAGACTACACTGGATAGAAAGTGTTTTCACATTTGATTCATATCTTTGATCTGGTTGATCTGAACAACAACTTTTCATATAATTTTATTCAAAATGTGTAGTCCTTATTGAACCAGTCATATGGACGTCGCTAGATTATCTTTCAAGACTCGGTAACAACAGAGTTTCAAAAACATTGGTTTGTGGGTATTTGAGGAATGTCCATGAAACATTCTGAAATATATTTTCGATTGAGATCCGATATATAATATGACTTACTGCAGAAATAACACAAAAAGGAAAGGGATTTCCTATGATGGAATTTGTGTTCCGCTTAAATATTAGTGACGTCCTGGATATACATATTTACATCACTTCTATTATTGATTTTGGATTAGAAATGAGTCTAATATTAAATATCACTTTCAAGAGTTGAAATCCCCCATCCAGTTTATCGTGATATTAATATCAACATCGTCTCGAAAAAGAGTTAGTTAATTTAGATTGAAGTCTATTTAACGAATAATTCTCATGGACGCTGAAGATCATACATTCGAAGCTTTTGCAACACTAGAGCTGTAAGTTGTTTGATATCAGAGTCGTCCTTGTAACTTAACTCAGAAACATTCAAATCACAAATTGATCATTGAAAACTTAACACCCTTGTTTAATTTACGAAATCTTTCATTAATAGTTTGAAAATGTTACATTACCTTAACATCGGCAACCCTATTGCGAGTATAAACCAAAGAGTGGAGGCGCTTTTTACATCTGTGTGAGTGTGTTTTTTTGTATTTGTATCTATGTAAATACAATTGTTTTTGGTTACCGTTTACCCAACCATATAGTTGTTGTTACTTTATATCTTATACGCATATGATTTTTTTCTACAATTGTAAACATTCCGATACACCAACCACAACCAAACTGAAAATATTCTCATATATATTTTTTACCTTTATGCTCTCTTTCTCTGTTGCTGCTCCTCTCTCTCTATCACGGGCAATTGTTTTCATTTCAAAATTTCAAGTTCATTGCATAAAAAGGTGTAGGAATTTTGATTTTTATACAAACTACTTGCAATTTCTAAACAACACTAGTTGCTTATACTCTTAACATTTTAATAACATTAAAAGAAGAGAACGAGAGTAGCGAGAGTAAATATTAATAATTTTGAGAGTGAGAGTTAAAGTGTGAGAAATATTCTTAAACGGATAATTTATCTAAAATTTCGGATAGAATTTTTACATGAACTAGATTTTTTTTAGAGTATTTGGTTTTATTCCTTTGGAATTTCTTCAACTGGATGGTTGTTGGTGGAGATTTGGGTTTAACGGAAGATTTTTTTTTACTTTCTAATACTTTTCGTAACAGGTGTAATAAATCTGAAGGGTATAAGGTTTTTAAGAAATTGCAATAGATAATGACTGGTGGACTTGATTTTTAAAACAATTAAGTAGTAATAATAAGATTTCATGTGACTATATTGAATCATGGAATCATCAAATAAGCAGATTGATTAGGGGGATTAGACCAGATTTGTATATTTTTCCCTATCCTTGTCTAAGAGTGTGACTTTAAAACAGTTTTTTAGATCTCACCTTACTCTCCATAACTCTAATGCTTACTTCTTCGTTCTTTTTTATAGGATAATATTACAATTGCATTACATTTATAATTTCCATGCACTTCGATCTTCAGCACTTCTTCTTCAATTTCAAGTTCGTAAAAGAAAGATCAATTAGTTCCTCTAATTGATCTGCCCATCGAAGTTTTGGCTTCCCCCCTTCTGCGTTTTGCTTCTGCGACATATTCGAAAGATTTTCTTGCCGGATCATGGTCATCGATTCGCACAACATGCCTGAACATTGTAGTCGCTGTAATTTGATACGTTTGACTTCTTCATATAGTTCATACAGTTCATGGTTTCATTCGATGTCGGTATTCTCCATGAATGCAGACAGTCTCTCCAATGCTTTACGATCCGAAAATATTTATATGCTCAAAGGTTTCATTCTACAATGCACAGAATCCAAGAATACTATTGTAGCTTAATTTTTACAGCTTAAGAACATGCTTGGTCTGCTTAAGATCTGATATATGTATGATATGTATGTATGTATATAGCTTTCCAGTTTCGAACATAGTCCGACTCAAACTCGTTACTCCACTTCCTTTAACGTTTTATTTAAGTTAATAAAATTTTATTCGGATATTGAGAAGAGGTTATGGACTAAAAAGGTATCAACTGTTAATGCTGATAATTTCCAAATCTCGTTCTTATGTAGCAGAACCAGAATCATGTACTTTACATGGGAAATGTTGGTGAGAAACCTTATATAGTAACCAATTTAGGGAATTATCGTTTAATGTTCAGAAACTCAATAAGTTTTCTGGACCTTGAGGTATATTATTTACAATTCAATATCTGATATAACATCCTTACCAGTATGTTAGGATCTGATTTCGAAGAAAGGTTGACAGAAAAGTGTTCCAAAGAGTCTCTGCATGTTCATTATTAATTTGAATCTATTTTTTCTAATATTTTACTTATTTACTTCGAACTTCTGCGAACTTCTCTTCTTCTCTCGTTTGGGTATCCTCTTAGGATCGTACTATACTTGTAACTCAGCTCTTGTTGTTTCAAATGGTTTTGTAGTCCACAGGTTAAGTGATTGATATAGACTTTACTAGGGTGAAATTGGAGAAAGGGCCTAGGTTTTATCTTAGTTTTAAACAGTTCGAGAAGTATGTAGCGCAGACTACCGATCTTTTGCATTCTTTGTTCGATAATCGTTTTATAAGTTGTTGACAACTCAGTGACCAAAAATAACGGTTGCAATGTCACGAATTTTCGTCCTTCAACTTTCGTTCACAACTTGAAAGATCTGAATTTAAAGCTTTCGGTTGCAACAACCCATATTTTATTCTGTATGTTGATGTATAAAATTTCGGTTTAAAGATCATAAGCGTTCAATGATCGCTTTATTCGTGCGAAGATAATCCAGCAAGATTGTCGTTTTATCATATTAGTGACGAGGTACTAATGTAAAATAGACGAGTTCTGCAGCGACCTTGATCTTCTTTAAGGTTATATAATTTGACTCTAATTGAAATCGAGAGTTGACGATCTTGCACGTAGCAAAACTGATTTTGTTGCGACGTTCGATTGCACCAAATGTTTAGAGTGTGTCTTTGACCTTTGGGTAGTGCAGCGAGAAAGCTTTTGCCTTTCTTGCATCCGAAAAATTGGCGAACACCAACTCAATGCAAATGGATCATATTTCTTTTCTGTAATTCTGGAATATAAAGCAACATTATCAAAAATTAGCCTTAAGAGGGAACTGGAAAAGAGAACTAAACGATTGAATGGTAAGACAGGTATAAGTCTGGATTGGTTAAAACTATTGCAAATCCGATATTTTTCCTCCAATTGTGGATGATAAAGCGATTAAGCTTCAAAAAAACTTACCTGGAGAAGAGAACTATAAAAATTAATGAAAGCACCCGAATGATCGGGAAGAAATCAAAGATCTTTGGGTACAAATTGGTTCAAAATTCACATTTAATAAATAGAAAGCTCTCGAAATCAATCTCGAATATTACTTTTGGAATAGAATGGAATGTTAATTATTTGTGTCAGCATTTCATTAGAAAATCTATTCTTTTAATAACTGCCACTGATAAAGTAAGGTGTGAAATTCGAATTGTTTAACAAAAGCAATATTTATTACCTAATATAATGGGCAAGTGTATGTAAAATTCCAACCCAATATTCTTTACAAAATTTATCAGCCCACTAGCTAAAGGTGCAAAATCCACTTTGGTCAAATACTTATTTAAATATAAACTGTATTTATTCTTCATATTTTTGCATTCATATACAAATAAATTTATCAATTTAATATTTATTGGATATTTTTTTATTTTGATCTTTTAAAAATGTAACTAACTCCAAAGCAGCTGCTAATTATCATAACAAGTCCACCACCACCAGCAATGGATATGACTCTAAGGTGGACAGTTTTCAATTGCGCAAAACAAACAGTAACAGAAAAACTAAAACCGCACAGAGAAAAAAAAATCGGCGAACAGAATCGAAATAAAGAAAAAAAACATTCAATTTTGAACATAAAAAATTAATTAATAAAAAACAGCCCTTGTAATCTATACTCTAAATCATTTAAAACAACAGCAACAACACAAAAAAAACCATCAGCAGCAACAACGAAAAAGTAGGAGGCGCCTACAGTGAGTACAACAAGATGATATATAAACTACAACAAAAAGCCGACAACGATGGAAAAAAACTGTTGTTGTTGAACAAAACACTGTGATCTCATTGGCATAAAACTCACTTTACTCGTAGCGTGCAATTAGAAGCGAAAAAACCCACGCAGCAGAAAATGAATGAAAAAAATAAAATAAAAATCCAACAAATTTTATGTGATATAAGATACAACTACAACAACCTTAAAGAAAACACCAACAATATAATGTATGTATTGCTGTTGTTGCTGTTGCTGTTTTTCTCCAATATACTATATATAATTTTTGGTGTTAAAAGATAACACAAAACAGATAGAGATAAAAAGAGATACATTTTTAGCATGACTTGTGTTGTTGTTATTGGTGTTACTTCGGTTGTCATAAAATGAGTTCAAAAAAAATGTAAATACGACCAGAAAAAAAACTGGTAATAATAACAAAATGAAATATACAACAACAAAAACAAGCAGCCACTACAACAACAACAGAAACAATTTGTAAGGAAGTTGTTGTGCACGTGGTTTCATTCAACCATGAAATAGATGATTTTTTTTTTTTGTTTTTAGTTTTTTTTATCCGCTAAGTTATCTGAATCTCTATAAGTAAGAGATTAAGAGAAAGAGAGCAAATTAGGGGAAAAGAGAGCCGAAAAGTAGCCAAATGACAATTTTGGATTTTAGTACCAAAATAATATTAATAATAAAGGGTACTTGTTGGGGAAATAGATTCTAAAGAGTTAAAACAATCACTAGTGATATCAGTAATTATAGGAGGTCAAAGTTTGTTTTCGATCCAGGATCGAAAGGCTAATGAAATCATCTTTTAAAATCTTTTCTTTAATGTTTGATTATGTTACAATAGCATGATAATGAACCCTTTCCTCCAATTCTGGATAATAAAATAGCACTAAGAAGCATCTAAAAATGGACTTAGAAAAGAGAACTAGACGTTTGAACTAGAATAGGCAAGGGATACGGGAAAAGATCTTTGGAACTCATTGGGTTCTGAAGACAAGAACAAGAATATTATGTCAATAGGTTATATTGACGGTTTCAGTGGATTTCGGTAGGGAGTTTCTTTGAAATCCTCATCTCCAATGGGACTGATCTCTTCGTTTCCATCAGATTTCCTAATACCTTCGTATTTATTCGGGAAGAAATTTGCGCCATCGATACGGCAGCGAGAAACATCCGTGAATAAATCTCGATAGTATTGCATCCCTTAAGGCTGTCACCTCGAACGTGATGATTTTGAAATATATTCTCGATTACATTCACTCCCCATCCCAACTTAGACTATAATCTGTTGAATTGGTATAGGTTCCAGGACACGACGAAATTCGGAGAAATGAAATTGCCAACGAATGCACAATCATATTCTTCTATCGAATACTTTCGACTAGCACAAGTAATTATATGTAACAACTGGATTATTTCAGAATTGTGTCACTAACGAATGTACTCAAATTTTTTAGAAGTACATGATGGCTTTCTGAAACCTTAAATTAAGGATCGCCTTCTGAGTATTCTTGTTAAATCGCAACCTGAACTTCGTTGACGGGTTCCTACCCACATCAACTACAACTTCCATTAGATTATAAGGCCAAGAGTTAAGTCTCACTGCCGAATATCGCAAATATTCCTAGATCCATGAACTTCTCTTCAACCTGGAGGCCAAATAACAATTAATTAAATGGTCTCTGAAAAATAAACACGTCAGTCTCAATATCAACCTTACTGTTTGCAACCTAGTGTAAATCATGCGGTTCAGAGCCCTGCCAAATTTGATGTCATAAAGATCACAACTATATTCGAAATAAGCTCGAACGATATCGCCTTAAAAAAGGTATAGCTCTCCGATATCACTGCTAAACTCCGAAAGTTTGAAACTTTTTCCTCCTGCACAATTGCCTTTTAACAGTTTGCGACTCAGCTGTAATGGACAGAACCCATTTGTTAAAACTGCTTAATAAAACATAAACATTTTCCAGCCACGAAGTTGGTTTGGTCTATGTTTAGAATAGCTCAGCTGAGCCCCACCAAAAGCTTTAAGGACTAATGCCGAATAGGTGATTTTATGAAAAAATATGCCATCAGTTTAAAGTTTTGCTTCTTGAATAACTCCTGATAGACGTAAAAATGTTTACTTTCTTATAAGTGATCTATTCTTGAATCCTTCTCTGGAAGTAGATGACAACACTCATGGTTTGAGTCTGCTGGCGAAAAACTCGAGCGTTACATATTATGGGCTGAAATGGAAGATATAAACTTGGATAATCTTTTGTTTCATTAGAAAGGAACAGCATATTACACTACCACCAAACAATCGATCTTTGCGATGTCGGTTAGCCGCTTCGAAGCTGCGATGTTAGCTAACTATTCTAAAATATGTCTTTTTTAAAAGAAATTTAACTTTTGGAAAGGAATCAGACTTAATATTCCAAATTCTTTAGCTGAATCCAAACATGTCTTTAGAAAATCTGTATGATCCCAAAGGAAAGGAATGATACTCTGAAATGAAATATATTGTTTTAGGAGTAACTTAAGTAAGATGGCATGACCCATTAAGAATATTGTTCTTACCCAATATAGTTGCTATTTTAATACATTGAAAAATGGCAGAAAACTAGATCAGTGACTGTTTCACTAGAGTAATGGAACGGATTTTATTTTAACGCGATTAAAGGCGATCTCTCACTTCACTGTTTCAATATCCGAAGGTTTTCGGACATTATATAATAAAATAGATTGTTTCCGATATCATTTGCTCTTCTATAGATCTGTTTATGGGAAAAGATGGAAGAATATAATTACCTTAGAGGGGAAGAGAACCGAATATAGTCCTTTTGCGTTAGGAAACAAATCTAGTTTTAAACATTTTATATGAAGGGTGCTTGACAGTTGACTATGGCGATATATTACAAGGAAGTCAAATAGGTTTTCTTCTGGGATTCAATATTTATGAAAAAAGGTGGAAGAATATACTTTCCTCTACAGAGGGAAGGAATGCGATGGGAAACTAGACTTTTTCGGTAGTATAAAGGGGATTTAGTCATTCTTAAAGAACTAGTCCCGTCTAGTCTATTGAAGTACTATTCCTTGAAACTAAAGATTTCTTATTTTAAAATTCAAATCATATTCTAATTAATAAATTTTGAATATTCCAAATTTGGTACTTTTTTACAAATCTTACAAAAAAAGTACCACATTACGGCACTTTTATACAGAGAGCGAGGAAATCTTACACACTCACACACACTCAAACAAACAAAAGAGAGCAAAGAGAGCCACAACCAAAAGAGGTGTTTATTGTTTTTGTTTTATTTGGTTTTTGTTGTTTTGCGGCCTTTTTAGTGTTGGAGTTTGTGTCACAGTATTGGTGTTATATGGTGGGCTTATTCTATTTAGAAAGGTTGCTGATACCATTAGTATCTGTTAAAGCAGTATCGGTTCAACGTCAGAACCGTACGCGTCTGTGTTAAGAAGAAAATATAAAAGATTTTTGTTTTGTTGTTTAAAAAAAAAAACATTGTTTTTTTAATTTTGTAGTTGTAAATTGTTAAAAGAATATTAAAAGAAAAATAAACAAAATTACCAAAACAAAAGCTTAAATTAGAAAAAAAAGCTTGTTTTCAAATAAAAAGTTTGTGTTAAGAAAAAAAAACATTGATTTCTAAAGGAATTAAACTTTTGTGGCAACAAATGATCTTCAACTGAAGAGCAACAACAACATTAACAACTTCAGTCACAACAACGCAAAACGCGTTACATGTTTACAAGCCAGCAGCAACAAGCAACAGCAGCCGCAACAGCATCATTAACAACAAGAAAACACAGCAGCCGCTGCTAAAGTCAACTGCATTTTCTACACACATTTACTAGCAACTTGCAACAACTTATACTCATATGTGGCAGCTAACTATTAGTACGTGGTAGTTAACTCTGAGCGGTAGTGTTTAGGAAAATCTGTAAAAAAAAATTTCGTGATTTTTTTTTCTACTTTTCATTTTGTCCGAAATTGAAAAACAACACAACACCATACTTGCCACACTAAACAACAACAATCATCATCAACCACTCACTACTACACTAGATGGTTGCATACAGAGACAAACAAACCAACAAACGCACATAGATACATTTACTAGTTGTTTGTTTATTATTGTGTTCGTTGTTGTTGTTGTTGTTGCTGTACTACTGTATGAGGAAAAATCACAATTTGTGTAACGTTATTTGTTGATTGCACGTTGACGGGTAATGTGCGTGCAACGCGTTTTACTCAAATAGAACAGATTTTTTTATTTCAAAGAAAATATATAACAATTGCGAACTTTGGATTCTAAGTTTTCAGTTAAAGTTTAAATAAAGTTATTAAATAATAAACAAAATTATCTAAAAAATACCAGTGGATTTTTAAAGCAAG
This sequence comes from Lucilia sericata, assembly GCF_015586225.1. Lineage (NCBI taxonomy): Eukaryota > Metazoa > Arthropoda > Insecta > Diptera > Calliphoridae > Lucilia > Lucilia sericata. Next base: position 80,186 of record NW_023995255.1, read on the forward strand.
CAAATGAAATTGTACCTTTTTTTTAACAAAAAGTATCATTATTATGCTAAAAAAAATTTATTAAAAAAATCTTGCCAATTTATTAAAAAATTTTGTAAAATATAAAAAATTATGTGCCGCATACAAAAAAGTGTCTTAAAGCCTTAATCATTTTTTAAATAATAATAAAAAATTATTAAAACTAAAATTAACAATTTAAAAAAAAAACTTTTTACGCTTTTTACAATAAAATAAATAAAATTAAAAAAAAATACTTACACAACAAGCTTGCCAATCTTTTTTATAATAAATAATTTAAAAAAAATTAAATTTTAAAAAAATAATTAATAAAAATTATAAAATAAAACTTATTTAAAGAAAAATTTTAAAAATTATTAAAAAAAAAGAAATATAAACAAAACAGTGTGATATTTTTGTTAACGAAAAAATTAAAGAAAAACTTAAAAAAAAACTGTGAGTGAAAATTAATAAAAAAAACTAAAATTTCATTTTTGGATTATCTGGCTTAAACAGCAGCAGTTAACAACACAATCTCATTTTCCCCAAGGTAGGTTTTTTTATTTAACAATAAATTATATAAATATTTTAAAATTTAATAAAAATTGTGTTTTTTTTCAAATGTACATTAAGCCGTCGCTTAAACGTTGTATAAGCTTAGTTTAGGTAAAATTTTGCTTTAAATTAATAAGTGTTTTGTTGTCTTTTTTTAAGGTGTTTTATTTGTTTAATAGAGGTTTTCTTTGTTTAAATGCCTTTTCTACCATTTTTGTTTATTTTTTTATTATTTACTAAATTTCTATGACAATTTTAGCAAATTATGCTAATTTTTGGTTATTTTTAAAAATTTATTTAAATTTTTTTAAGCACGTGCAAATAATATAAAGAACTTTTAAAATAAAGAAATGGCTGCTTTTACAATTTAAATGGTTGACTAAAAAATAGACATTTTGTTATACTTTTGAAAAGTCACAACTAAGTTTTGCCGACTTTTTTTGAAGTGATACAAGGTTGTATGGGGGCTATACGAAATAATGAACCGATTTTAACAGTTTTCAACCGCCTTCGCCCTTGTGCCAAATTTCATCAAATTATCTTGAAAATTGCGATCTGTAGAGTGAGCACAAGGTTTACATGGACACACAGACGGACGGACAAAAGGACAGACGGACAGACAGACAGACGGACGGACATAGCTAAATCAACTCAGAAAGTGATTAGGAGCCGACAGGTATACTTTAAAGTGTAGGACCAATATTTTTGAGTATTGCAAACATCAGCACAAACGCATAATACCCTCCCCACTATACGGGTTTAGGGTATAAAGAGTGATTGATTATTTGGCTGGCAACGGAAAATATATCAGCGATAGACTAGGATCCTCAAGTTAATTAAAAATATTACACAGAAGATTTTAGATCTAAACCCAAAGAAAAAATAAATAAACAGAAAAAGCTTTCCTTGCAAATAAAATTTTAGTGAATTGATTTAAAGAAAATTGTTACAATTGCTCAGAATGATATAAAGACGGACGGACATGTATTATAGAAAAACACGAATAAAAATCAATAAATTAAATTCAAAATTAGATACACAGAAATAGCTTAAACATAAATACTATGAATTGCTTTCATTCACTAAAGTTATTTAAGAATAATTTCCTGGTAATAATTTTATTGAATAAATAAAAAAATAATGTCATGAAGATCGCTTCATACTATTTACTACAAAATACATTTTAGTTATTTTATTGTTGTTGTTATTTTTGTGAATTTATTCAATGAACATAGTTAGAATTCGTCAAACTAACGTAAAGACGGACGGACCTGTATTTATACAAAAACTATGAAAATAAATCAACAAATCCAGTTGAAAATTTCATACACAGAAAATAGCTTAAACATTAATACAATGAATTTGCTTTCTTTAACTAAAGTTAAAAATTTGTATGAAAAATTTCCGAAATAATATTAATTTACTGGATTTTAGGAAGAGTTTCTTTTCAAATCTATAAAATATAGAAACCCATAAATAATGGTCCTTGTTTTAATAGTTTATAACTTATTGAATAAAATAAATTAAAAAAAAAACAATGTCATACTATTTACGAACTTTTCTTATTCTAAATGAAAATGGTTTGAAATAAAAGTGAAGAACGCTTGACACTATTTACATTTTTGTGAATTTATTCAAAGAAAACTAGACGGATGGACATGTAATAATGAGTTATCTTAAACAAGTTTAGAACTATTAGATAGTAGGCCAGACACAAATTTTCAGCTCCATTGGTCAAGAACTGCCGGAGTTAGAGGTGGGTCAAAGTTGGACATTTTAATCATACAGGGTTTTTTTCAAATGAGTGTAACCTTTTAGCTATTTTTCACTAGTTCCCAAATTCTTTTTGTAAATTTTTACTATCCTATAGTACTAACCTTGGTGCAAATTTCATCTCAGTCTATTTTCTGAGTTGGGTAAAATATATATAGAGACCGATATATAATGGAGTTTTTTGCAATGAAATATTAAAGAAAATATTTCAAAAAAACAATATCATACTACTTATGAACTTTTCATATTCGAAATGAAAATTTTTTGCTCGATTCATGTTATTTATTACAACATTTATTCTTCTTATGAATTAGTTTTACTGTGTTTTCGAATTTCGATGAAATATTGAAAAAAAAAAATATTAATTGAACTATATATTAATTGAAAATGAGTTGATCGTTTCATGTTATTAACTACAAAATTCATTGCAGTTATGAATTATCTTTTGTGTTTCCTAAATACAGTTAATACTTTTTTGTGAAGTAATAATTTTTATAATTATTTTTGTTTTTGAAAATTTATTGTTTGTAACGCACAATATATTACTGGTCCTATACCAACCTTAAAGTATACTAATAGGCTTCGAATAATGCTCTGTGTCGATTTAGCTATGTCTGTCCATCTGTCTGTCTGTCTGTCTGTCTGTCCATGTTAACCTTGTAATCAAACTACAGATCGCAATTTTGAAGATAATTCAATGATATTTGGTACATGATCTTCTATTGTACCAGAGACTATTGAAATCGGTCCATTATTTCACCTAGACCCCATACAACTGAAAACCCGAATATGGCTTTGTAAACCCCAGTGCAAGTCAAATTGGAAATCTCTAACAAAGTCTCTTCAAAGTCTAAATCGAACTTTAACCTCATAATTTCATGATGTCAAAAATGCTAGAAGAAATAAAAACATATCGATTTTAGAATTCTAATCTAATCTTATAAGATTCACTTACGATTTTTTCAGTATCCACAAACTTTATTTCAAAAAAATTTTAAATTTTAAATAAATTAGTTTAATTGTTAAGTTATATTGAAAGGAGGATGTATCAGATCCAGGCAAGTCTTGTTTTCTTAGTTATATATAGCTTTACTCTGTTCAAATCTTCTAAACTGGTTGGTTTAAGAATCTAGTTAGAAAATGTTCTTCAAATTGGGTCGCAATTGGACCTTTATAATAACATAATGACAAATACTTTGTGCTAAAATATTATTGATATAAGTTACAGTATTGTAAAGTAAAAAAATCCTAAAATTATTTGAATTTGCAATTGGCTTATAAAGGTCCTCAACTAAGACCACCTTTTTATACAAAGTGAGAAGACTTTTTAGTTTTGAATTTAACTTGAAACTGAAAAAAATTATTTGCCCAATTCACAAACGGTGTGTATTGTTGTGTCGTAGAATGTTATAATCTTTGATTGAAACATGTTTATGACATCCTGCGATACAACGATACAACACCGATTGTGAATTGGGCAAATAATTTTATTCAGTTTCAAGTCTTCTCACTTTGTATAAAAAGGTGGTCTTAGTTGAGGACCTTTATAAACCAATTGCAAATTCAAATAATTTTAGGATTTTTTTACCTTACAACATGTTTAAACATGTTTATGACATCCTGCGATACAACGATACAACACCGATTGTGAATTTGGGCAATTTATTCATTAATCAATGCAAATATTGATTTCCTTTTTTAATTTTTTTCTTTTCATTTCATAATTTTTTTTCACAAATTTAGCAATTTTGCAAAAAATTGATGAGAACTAATTAATTTTTTTAAATTGTAATAAAAAGTAATATTAAATGGCTATAAAACCATAAAAAAATTAAATAAATAAAATGTTTAATAGGCGCATGTTGCTGAAATGGGGTCTTAAATTACTGATGAGAAACAGCAAAAATAAATATTTAATTTCTATAAAAAAAAAAATTCAGAAAAAAAATAAAGTAATCAACAAAAAAGTAGAAATAAAATTGACTCTAATTACCATAAGCGCCAATAAACTAAATGGAATTTAATTTTTTGTTGGTTTTTGAAAATACAAAAAGAAAAACAATAAAAATAATTTATTAAAAACTAAGCAGAAAATTTAGAGTTAATTTGGTTATTTAAACAAAATAAAGTTGGTTTATATAAAAATAAACATTTTGAAAAATTTTTAATTTTTGAAATTTTTATAAATTTTGTCATCCTTAATAGGGAAAAATATCTATTTTGCAAGAGGAATTTGAATATATTGGTTTAAACCCAAAAAACATAAATATAAACTCTGTTTCCTTCAAAAAAGAAAAAAAATCATTGATTAAGTAAAAACGATAAGAAAATATTTCTGTTCCCCCCAAAAAAAAAGTAACTGAAAAAATCTACTTATTATTAAAAAAAAAGAAACTTATCAAGAACAATATGTATGTCATGCCTTTCCCAAAAAACATAAAGTAACGATCAATGATCAAAATTAATTTATTTCAATTTACACACATTTAAAATACCCTGACAAAAATCTGTTCAAACTAATTCACACACTGCAGCCAGAACTAACAGAACCACAACAGTACAGCAAAAAAAAAAAAAAAAACAAATACTATATTTCCCTAATAAATTCGAAAAAAAAAAACAACTGAAAAGAATTAAATACAAAATGAATAAAAAGAAGACACAACAACAACAACAAAAAAAGTTCAAATAACAACGATACCCTTTCAATTCATTTGCATATTGTGTGTTGTATGCATAAAACTGTATTATAGTTGTTGTAAACGTATGCATTGTTGTAATGGTGTGTTGTATGGGGAAAGAAAAGCAAATGTTAACTCCTACAACAGCAGCAGTCACAGCAAATGGCAGCAACAGCAGCAACAGTTAAATGTAGAAGCAACAATGATGTTTGCTTTAAGTCTCCAAAATGCCTTTACTTTTTTATCAGTAATAAACGCTGCTGACATGCACAATAATATGGGAGACATATTCATACATTTATTAAGTGATCCTCGAAAGGCGGCCTTAACCAGAAACCTGTACAAAAATTTCATAAATATTTATAATTTTTTGCAAAAAATTTTTAAATATTAGTTTTTTTCACGATCATGCTTTTTACTGCTTGGAAACATCCGATCGAGGGTACCTAAATGATCATGTTAATACAAGTCTCAAGATCATCAGCTTATAAGCATCTGAACATATTGTTAGAAGTTAAACGATGCATAATTCTCGGATATTGATTTCTAAAAACGATATAAGTTTGAGTATTAATACTCTCAGTATTTTAATTACTCTTAAACAGTTATTAGCTAAATGCTCTCCCCCTCTCTCTCTCAACATCTTATGCTCTTCCTCCCTGCAGAACTTCTTGTTAAAAGCAGAACGATATCCAAAATCCCGACCTTCTCATATTGATTCCAGAGAAGTATTTATGTTTTAGAGCTCTTAGTTTTGCAAATACTCTAGAACAGTTATCAACAAAGATCCCTCTCATGAGCTCTCATGCTCTTCCTTCTAACATATGCACCTAAGCTTCTTGTTAAAAGCAAAACGATATCCAAACTTCCGGCTTTCGCATGTGATTTCAGAGTATTATTTATGCTTTAATACTCTCAGTTTTGCAAATACTCTAGAACAGTTATCAACAAAGGTCCCTCTCATGAGCTTTCATACTCTTCCTTCTAACATATGCACCTAAGCTTCTTGTTAAAAGCAAAACGATATTCAAACTCCCGAACTTCTCATATTGATTCCAGAGAACTGTTTATGTTTTAATACTCTCAGTTTTGCAAATACTCTCTAGAACAGTTATCAACAAAGATCCCTCTCGCGAGCTTTTATACTCTTCCTTCTAACATATGTACCTAAGCTTCTTGTTAAAAGCAAAACGATATTCAAACTTCCGAACTTCTCATATTGATTCCAGAGAACTATTTATGTTTTAATACTCTCAGTTTTCCAAATACTCTCTAGAACAGTTATCAGCAAAGATCCCTCTCACGAGCTCTCATACACTTCAATCTAACCAAAGTACCTAAACTCAACCTAGTATATAGACCAACAAAAGGCAGGGGGAAAAATTAGTTCTCTGATTGGTTTTGTTCGCTTTTTACGCATGTGGGATCATACGTACGCATGAAAGAAAGAGTACAAGAGAGCATTCACTGTCGATGTCTGGCCTAAATCTTGACAGTACTCTCAACAGTCTCGCTTAAACGATATCTGCTTTATATGGATTCATACAAACTTTGAGAGCCAATAAAAGGATCAATCTTAATGAACTTTTTTATTTTGCTGTTTTTATCAGAAACTCTTGTCTGAAATGTTTTGATCAGTCTAGATGAAAGAGAGCTATTTTGATTACTTGATCATCTTAAGTTCTTAATTAAGTATCAAGAGAATTCTTAAAAAGAAATTTGTTCTTTTCAGCAGAATAAAAATAACTCACACACACACACACTTATTGCCATTTGTTTTGATCTATCGAACAGTTTTCATAACTTGATCGTTAAAAGATCTTATAATCAAGAGATTTCTCACAATGAGATCTCATCTTTCCAGCAGCATAAAAAGAGCTCTCATACTCTTCTAATCTTTAGTATGAGCTATCAAGCTAAAGGAGAACATTTTTGATCCCCAGATCATGTAAAAAAACTTATAAAACGATCAAGAGATCAACAATGTTCTCCATCACCTTGATAGCTCATATTAAAGATTAGAAGAGTATGCGAGCTCTTTTTAAGCTGCTGGAAAGATCTTGATCGTGTAAAAACTTATAAAACGATCAAGAGATTAAGATCGAACAAAGAAATCCCGAAGTTTTAAAATTTATCAAAATTTGTTTATATGAAGGAAAATATTTTTGATTTCATGATCGTGTAAAAAAAAAAATATAAAACGATCAAATGATCAAATTCGGACAAAAACATCAGAATTAAGATCAAAGAATTCAATCAAAATTTTTTTTATTTTTTTATTTGTTGACTACAACAAGCCGCCAATTCCAAAATAATCTTCTTCCAGCCGTCGATCAAGTCACAAATGTGATCGGAGGGCTCGTATAAAAAGTATTTAAAACAAACTTATTGTTGGTTGGTTCAACTTTCATTATGATTGACTCTATGCAAAAGTATAAGTATGAATGAGTGAATAGACGAGACTGTATAATGTCTATGTATTTGCTTTATACAAAAATATTTCATTTGCAACAACCACAAAACCGTCAGAGTGATCAGTTGGTACGATTTTCTTTATATATATATATGAATATTTTTTCTGAAATTATTATTATTATTATTAAGGCGTCGGTGATCGTACTGTTTTTTTTTTTTTTTATTTTTCATTCAATATATATTTTTTGTTCCTATTCCTCTTCTTGTTCCACATACATATAGACTGAACTGATTGTCAAGTTTGACGTCAATCACCGCTATGACACCGACACAAAATAATCATAACAACAGCAACAACACCAATAATAATAACAATAATTTTTCTTGCTGAAACAACAGCAGCTACAATTTCTTTTCATTTCTACAATATTGACGCACAAAATATTTCTGTTTGGTTTTTTTTTTTTTTTAAATTCAAGTAAATTAATGAAATAAATAAAATAAGAAATTTTATATACATAGTTGCGTTGTATATAAAGAAAATTTTTTTATTTATCAATTGAAAAAATACAAATAGAATACAAATTAAAATTAAGCTTGTTTTGACTGGCGTCTTTTTCTTTTGAGGGGTGTGTTTTTTTATAGTCTTAATATTTTGTCGATTGTCTGTCTCAATGATTGGAACATCTACAATGTATGCGATGACCTTTTTCGAAAGAAATTGCCCTTGATTATGTAGAAATTATTTAAAAATAGCTTAAAGAAATTAAGAGATAATAATTACAAGTAATTAAATAAGAGATTACTTTTTTTTATTATAAAATTGTTCAGTGTCACATGGTAACAGCTTCAACTAGTTTTAAGCTTATTTAAAGCAAAGCTTTTTCATTAAGCTATTTGTAAATACAAATATATTGCCTACTTCCAGGAGTTTATATCTCAAAATGTAATAAGCTTTCCCAAAATAACTACTGCATAGATGATTTTTATAAAGTGATCTGTAAGTTCGAAAGCTTTTAATAGCTAAACTTTAAAGCTGTAAAACTATGTATGATTTTTGTGCTCAAATGTTTTGCCTACTTCTAAGATACAATCTTTAATTAATAGTCCTGAAATCAGTGCTTCACGACTTACATACATATATAATGAATCTGATATGAGCTTTCAGAAAGTTCTACAAAGCTAGAGGGTAGATAGCTTAACTACCAAATCAAGCTTTTGCAATAGTAAATGCTTCATCAATTATTGAAAACTTTTCAAGCTTTCATCTTTTAAAATGACTGTAATCACATACATATTTTAAGAGAAAAACAAAGTTTTCATAAATTTGTAAGTATTTTGATTGATATTGAAAGCTTTAAGCTTTTGAATTATTACACAATTAAACATTTGTCATTTGTTTATACATTAATCGTTACTATTTCGGTTTTTCTTACGTAAACCAATTTGTAAACTTTTAAATTATGCTAAACTTAAAGCTTTAAACTTTTGTAATAAAAAGGATTACATGTGCTTAGTGTAAAGTTAAAGCTTTTTTTAAGATAGAAATCTTTATGGTAGAAACACAAAGGATTTGTATAGTTTAAAAAGAAATTAAAAGCTTTAAGCTTTTGCAGTAAAAGAGATTTAGATATTTACCAATTGCTTACAACTTAATCACAATCATTCTTACTTCTTACTTCTGGTACTAAAACAATTCGTATACTTTAAGCTCTAAACTTTCAAAATAAAAAGGATCACATATTGGAAGGAGAAATATAAAGCTTTCATTGAGATATAGAAAACGATAATGAAATGAATAAAAGTTCATGTTAAGACTATTTCGAAAGCTTTTTGCCATACAAAATAACACATATTTTTAGGAGAGAACTAACACAGCTTTATTTGCAGTTATGTAAATAGAACTTTTAAAAATTTTGCTGTAAACAAAAAAAGTTTTAAATGTTTTCCCTTCTATCATTATAAACGTGCTAAAATTTATTTTAAACTTTCTTTTGGCATTTAAATGAATGAAACTATTTATTAAATAATCAAATTTCGTGTAAATTACAGAAAAATTTTGAAAATTTCTTTTTATTAACTAGTGGCGCTGTAAAAATGTCACTATAATCATAGAACTTTCGAAATCATGGAAATACTTAAGGGCTAGAATGAATGAAATGAAAGAAAATAATCAATATTACGTGAAAATATTCAATATTTTAAATTTAAATTCTTTACAAAAACTCTCAACACTTTCTTTAGGTTTAACAAAGATTTGTGCTAAAATTTTATAAAAAGTTTAGGCATAAACCTAAAATTTTGACTCTATGTAAGAGAGCGAGAGAAAGCTAGATTTAGCCTAGACATTAACCTTCTAATGCAGTTTTACTAACGAGAGAAAAGACTTTAAGAGAAGATACTAGAGAAAAGTTTAACGTTCATCTTGGTAATCTTATTATTACGTATTCCAATCATTGATTTTAATTGTTTTAAATAATTAGATAATATTTTCTTAATTTACTTTATTATGCGAATTGCACTTTTTCTCTCTTTCTTTAACAATTTCATAATTGAAATAAACAATTCCACAATTTTCATTACCACTCCTCTAAAATGTTCTTCTATAACCGTTATGGAAAAATATATTTAACAAATCATCATCATCATTATCATTATCTAATGGTAATTAAACCATTTATAAAATGTAAATGATTTAAATATTTAACCATCTTTAAGATCATTATACTCTCTTTGCTGTTTGCTCTCTAGTGATCTAATCAATAATAAGAAATCTTTTTTTTCAGATTTTTTCTTATTATCATTTATAATAGTTGTTGTTTTTGGTATATTACGCACATTAGCATTCTGGAAATTAATTAAAATTCCATTATGGAAAAAAGTGTACGACGTTTTTGTCAACAAATTACAATTAAATACAAATAATACCATTTACAAATACAAATCGTATATGTACGAGTAAAAATGTTAGTTCGCACCATTTGGTCATAGAATTGTGAAAAAAATGGTAAATATATAAAAACTATATGATGGACGCGTTCTATTCTAACTTTATGGGTTTTTGTTCTTTTTTTTTTTTTTTTTGTTATAAAAGAAACGGTTTGCTTGTAAACACCCTTTAATTGCTGGTAATGAGCTGAATGTAGATCAGTGTTGGTTTAGGGGATATGGTACAAAAGTACTTTATTGTGTTAAAGGCTCAATATAGGCAATCGCAAACTTGTTTTTAAGAAACTTGGTACTTTGTGAAATAAATGGTACCTTTATATGTGGATGAAATTTAGTACTAAATATTTACCTATAGTAGGATTGTTTACTGTAAGAACATGTCTGAAAATTAGGAGTTTTTATATGAGAAAGGGGAGAGAGAAAATATAGAGCTTTTACCTAGAGTTCAGATCTCCCGCGCTTGCATAATGAGACCATGAGAACATTTTCCCGGTAATTTAGTTCAAACGGGAAAAATTGATTTGCAAAACTCTAACTAAAGTCTCTGCTAGAAAGAGAGAGCTTTTCTACAGTAAGCTTTTAGGCATATCTACATTATTTAGGTAGAAAAGTATGAGAACTTTTTTCCGGTAACTAAGATCGTACTGAGAAAATATAATTAGACAAGACTCAAACCTTTAAGAGAGAGGGAGCTTTTCTTTAGAAAGTTTAAATGCATTTATGTTCCAAAGTAGTTACTGAAGGATATGTACCCTAGAGTCTAGACTAAGATCAATCTGAGAATAAACTAATTAGTCGAGATACTAACCTTTTAACACAATTGCAAAAGAGAGAGAGAATTAATGAAAGCTTTATTATATAAAGCTTAAATTAATAACGTGGTATTCTATATTAATAACTCTTTTAGTTGTGACTCAATTTGGTTTGAATAAAAATTTAGTCCAGGTGCGAACCTCTAAACGTAAATCGAGCAAAAGAAGAGAGAGCTTTTAACAAGTAAGTTTTAGGGCCCTGATTGGCAAAGAGCTTTGTTAAGAGCTTTCTTGCACGCTTAATTTCACACGCATGTATGCTTACACATGTTTAAAAAAAGTATAAAAACCAGTAAGAGAACTTATTTTTTAATCTCTGCCGATGTACGTTTTAGGGTAACTAATTAGTCGAGACACTAATCTTTTAACACAATTGCAAGAGAGAGGGAGAGAGGGAAGTAATGAAAGCTTTATTATATAAAGCGTAGATTAATAACGTGGTATTCTACGTTAATAACTCTTTTGGTTGTAACTCAATTTGGTTTTAATAAAAATTTAGTCCAGACGCGAACCTCTAACGTAAATCGTAGGGGAACTTTTATCAATTTGTTATGATTCAAAGGAGATTTTGATTGTTGTGCATATGAAGCGTTAATGAAGAAAACAGGGCTTCATGCCAATATGTTTTCTCTCACATCTTCTAACTTAGAAGTTTTTGAAATTGACTGTTATTTTGGGAAAGTTAATTTGAAGTTAATTTTGCCTTGAAAATATTGCCTCCATTCCCTTATCAAATAAAGTACCATAAAAAGTACTTTAGTACCTTTTATCCCCACTACAAATCCATCCCATTTCAATAACCATTTATGTAGTAAAAGAACATTTAGTTTTTTGTTGACTGCAGGAAATCAAGAAAAATCATATTAAACTTAGACTCAAAACAACAAGATTGATTACTTAAAAGCAAAACTAATATGAAAAGAAAGAGATAGAAGAAAGTCAAGACTTAAAAAGAGAATATATTGACAAATTTGTAGGCTGCTTAAATAAACATTGTATAAACTGGTTCTCCCATAGGATCGTATAAACAACAATAGCGTTATAAAGATGTGCTGTCACATAACTAGATGGACTAAACTAAAAGATAACTGACCAACTAACTGAGTAGTGACTGTCTAGTGAAGCTAAATGGCTGGTTAGCAGGTAAAGCTAGTAATAGTCTATAAAAGCTAAAAGGATGGTAAGTTTGTATATGGTTGACTATCTGTCTGTATGTATGTCTGTTTGTCCGTTTGTCTGCGTAGATGGATGGATGAATCTAAAGCAATAAATACATAACACAAGTGTAAAGCAAGTGCAACCAATTAAATTGTATGTCATTCATTAGTAATTTATAACCATAAGTAAAGCAACAACTAGCAACAACAACAACAACAACAGTAATAATAACCACAACTGCAACATTAAGCATAAAAAAGATTATATTACTTAAAGCCAGCAACAAGCTCATGCAACATTTTACAGACAGTTGATGGTATGGACGGACGGACAGACGGAAGGACAGACACACAGCAATGAGAGCATTCTCTGTCAGAAACCTTCTTTACCCGTGTTAATAATAAGAAAGCGTTTTTATGTTTTGTTTGTTTTGCTTTTTTCCTTAGCTGTTATAATTAAATAGAAGTGTGCTGAATTTGATTTATCATCATTTGTCATAAATTGTTATATAAAATTTAAGAAATTTAATATAAACTTTTTTTCGCTTTTGCCTACTACCCTCATGAAGTTAAATAATAATAATTTTTTTTCGTTTAAAATAAATAAATATAAAAATTAAAATAAATGTCTCATAAATCTTTATTTATTTACTAAAGTTGTTGTATTTTTTTTTTTCATCTATAAGAGCATTTTCGTTGTTATATTGATTTTTAGATTTTCAGCTAAAGTTTGTGAAAAATTGAGAAAAAAACACAATATTAAGATTGATTTTTGAGATAAATTTTTATATACCGACACACTCTATAACATACATAGGCAAGCTTTTTTTTAATGTTTACCTTATAAGGTAAGAAAACTATTGGTTAATGCCTTTATACAGCCAGGCAGCAGCCTACCTGTAGTCAGTCAAACATTTTAGCTTTTGAAACCTAGTAAAAATAGTTGCAGTAGTTGTAGGCCTCGCTGATAGCTAAACGAAATATGTCAGTCAATAGTCAGTTTAATATATGAATTTTTTTTTATTATTTTTGTTGTTGATTTTTTGGTGTCTATATGTCCACCCCAATGCCAGTGTAATGGGGCAGCGCAAAAAAAAAAAAACAAAACAAAATTGAAATAATTTTGCAAATCAACACAAAAATTTATGTTTGTTTGGTGTTTTGGGATTGTGATTTATAAGGCCAAGACAAAATCGAGCCATATAAATTACGATAAATTATATTAAGGAGGATTTGTACAAAAAATAAAAACACTTTGGAAAAAGCTTCTTTGGAGGAATAATAGGAAAATATAAAGTTTTCCTTAAATAATACTTTTTTCAAACAAGCTGTTTTATAATGAAAAATAATATAACAAAATATTCCTGTTCTCTTCAAAAGAGAGTGAGGGATAGAGAGAGCTAAAAACTCCCAGAAAGCTTTTATACTTTGAGAGTAAATCTTCGTTTTGTTTAAGAAGCTTTTTTAATTATCGCCAGGAAGAGTGGTAACAGTTTTTCTTTAGAAAGTTTAGATTCACAAATAAAAAAATGTTTTTTAGAAAGTTGTTTTAAATATTGCAAGGAAGAGTGGTGACAGCTTTAAGTTTAGTTTCATATCTCCTAATTTTTAGTTTTTTTTTTTTAACAAACAAAAAAACTCACAGAAAGCTTTTTCACGCTGATAATAAGAATTGGTTTTAATCAAAACGTTATTTGAATAAGTTAGAGGGGGGAGTTAAAAGGGGTTTTTTATAACAAACTTGTTCAATAAAACATTTTTCAGAAAAAATTTCAATATAAAAGCTTTATATTAAAAAAAAACTTTATAACAAAAGAGCGTTTCTAATAAAAAAGCTTGTCCTAAAAAAAAAACTAAGTACAATAAAAATCTTTTTATTAAAAATGTTTCAAAAAAGCTTTTGTAATAATAATTAAATAAGATTTAATAATAAAAAAGATTTTCTATTAAAAATGATTTAAAAAGTCTTTGTAATAAAATAATCTTTAAAAAGTTATTCTCACAAAAAAAACTTTTTCCATAAAAAACTTTAACACAGTTCAATAAAAATCGATTCTAATAAAAAAGTTTCCAATAAGCTTTTGATATAAAGATGTTTTAAAAAGCTTTTCAAATAAAAAAATCTTTTATAATAAAAAAGCTTTTCCAATAAAAAAGGTTTTTCTAAAAAAGCTTTTCCCATAAAAAAACATTTCACAAAGTTCAGTAAAAAAAAGTTTTCAATAAAAATTTCCTAAAAGCTTTTCCAATGAAAAGCTTTTTCTTATAAAGCTTTTTCTACAAAACCAAATTATTTGCCACAATAACTCCAAACTTTTTTTAAACCCCCTTTTTTCACAGTGCACAAACTTTTAACACCTTTTTTCTTTAAATAAAACTCAAAAATCTCAAACTAAAACACGAGTCACATTTACAACGCACATGTCTTAACGCATGCATGTTACTGTTCTTCTCCAACCAAATTGTATCTACGACTATAGCTGTTTTACACACTGTCTGAATATGCGTGATTGTGAGCCAAAGAAACAAGCTGCTTTTCATTTTCAATTTGGTTTACATACAACTAATGTATCTTTTTTTTCGCACCAAACTTGAAAAATAAACAAAATGCTTAAAGAAAAAAGAAAAATGAAATTTACAAACATCAATACTTGAGATTTGAGTACAATCTAAATGTGTTCAGAGCAATGTTGTTACTTTTTTTTAGAGATTTTGGTCATCCATATTTTTGTTGTCTTGTGTGTGTGTGTAGAATGCAAGTGACGAACGTGCGTTAAACATTTAGCACAAGTACGCTGTGCTGCTGCAAAGAACTAAAACTCGTGATCCCACCATTACAATAAAATACTTACATACACTAGCTACAAAACAAACTGAACAAAAAAAGATATTGAACGAGATCTTGTAAAGGATGTCTCGTAAGCTTTTTGTGTTTTCTTATACTTTTAGGCCAAATTGTAAAGATTTGTGGCAGAAAAGTTGTTGGTGGTGGTGGTGTTTCTTCTTGTTGGTTATGGTAAGATGTCAAAGTCTGCTACAAAGAATAAGTAATACAAACTGTGTTAGTTTTTTTTTCTGTTTTTGTTGTGTAGTTGTTTGTCTTAAGACATTTAACATAATGTTGGTGTTGTCATCAACATCATCACCGTCATCCACAACAGCTCTAGCAACACTTGCAACAATAATAATAATAACAACATCAGAGACCACAAAACATTAGTATATGGTTGATATTGTCGACAAAAGGTGAAACCGTGTAAAAATCTGAGGATAACAAGTGTAAATTCTACTTTTGGGGTTTTTATGATATTTTTTTGTTTGGTTTAGTGCTCGGTAGTTAAAATTCTAAGAAAAATAATTATAAAATTTTATTTAAGAAAAACTGTTCAAAATTAAAAATTTGTTAAGGATATTAAAGTTTAAAAGTTTTTTTTTTTCAAAAAACCTAAATATTTTAATTTTTTTTAGAAAGCTTTACTAAAAGCTTTTGTTTTTATTTTAGATAATAACACCTTTTTTTGTTAAAAATTTGTATTATAAAACAAGTTTTAATTTGTTTAAAGAAATTTAATCAAAATCATATAAAACAACAACAACAAAAACAATTATTTACTAAATATTGTTAATTAAAGGGGAGTGATCAATTCAAACCACAATGAAACCAATCTTAACGCAAGACTATATTACCTGTTTTTAGGTTTTTTGGATCTTAAAATACAATTAACACTTTTTGTCTATAAAAATGGACTTAAACAATAAAGATCATTTTTATCAACTGTCAACTAATTATCTGTGTAACGAAATCATAATATGATTGTTTGATTGAAAATGTATTTCAATTAAATTTATATATTTGGAAAAAACGAGTTAAAAATGTGACTTTAATATGCCAAATGAAATGAAATTTGTTTGTGTTATTTTTTAAAAGCTGGGTTAGTAGATGAAAGCTTTAATTAATTGTTTGAAGTGTGTTTAATTAGGAATTGGTGGTTAAAAATTTAACACTCAGTCGCTAAAAAGAGATGTGAAATGTGGAGTTTTTTTTAATTGTTTCAGTTAATACGTAAAGCTTTTTTGTGTATTCAATAGAGCTTAAGCATTAAAGCGATTTCACTAAAAGCTCTTTTCTAAAATAGCTGTTTCATCAAAAGTGATTTTCTTAAAAAAAGCTTTTTCACTAAAAACGCTTTTTAATTTAAAAAACTTGTTTACTCTGATTCAAAAAGCATTTTCATTAAGAAGAAGTTTTTCATTAAATAAAAAGCTTTTAGTTAAAAACGCCCGAAAAAGTTTAAATACGTAAATGTATTTCAATCAAACTACTTTTTCACTCTAAAAGCTTTTGGGACAAAAAAGCTCTTTTAATTTTAGCACAAAAAGAAAAGCTTATAAAGCATTTGCATCACTATAAGCTAAGCTTTTTTATAAATTCTTTCTATTTAGTAAGAAAAAGCTTTGTAACAATCGCTAGTTAAACAATTGTAAAACCTTAGTCAAAAACCTTGAAGCCTTTAAAGTTTAAACTTAATAGCTGCAAAAGTTTATTTCGAAAACCCCTTAAAAGTTTTACAAAAATTTAACATTAATCATAATTATCTCTCTAAATCAGCATCATTATTTTCAAACCAAAAAGTAAACAGAATTATGGCCACAAAATAAATATATGTTTATATAGAAGTAATAATTTAACATTGATCGTTATAGGCAATTTTCATAATTAACCATTGACAAAAATTATGCGTATAATCATTTAAAATGTTAAACGTTTTTCAACAAACATAAACGTTCAAATCGAAAAAAAAAACAGGGAAGTGCTAACTTAAAGGCATATACATACATAGCTTAGCTTTGGTTTTTTCATGCTTAGAAGAAAAAATACTTTATATATAAACTACTTTACTAGTTAGCCAAACTATTTTGCCTAAATCAAATGTTAATCATATAAAACTATCAAATAATGTTTTATTTGTTGTAAACAATCAGACACACTCAGTATTTGCGGCTAATTTTGGCTAAAACTTGCAAAAAACAAAGTATTTACTTAAAACAGTGAACGGCACAAAGAGTATACAAAGCTTACAGGAAAAAAATACCTTTAGTTGCTGTTGTGTCCTTTTGTAGCTTTCGGTCTGTGGTATTTGTGACTGCGGAACACTGATTTACTATATTAAACAATCTTGTTTTAAATGAACAAAACTTACAGCTAAAGTCTCATGCTATAATACTTGTCAGGCCTTATGAAAAATTGTACAATTACAATTCATATCGTTATAAATTATTAAGTCTATAAGCCTTATATGTAAATTTGTTTAATGTGAATAAATACAAATTTATTTTTTTTTACAATTTAATTTACAATTAAAGAAGTGTGTAAATTTAGCAGTTGTTTATTTTAATAAATTTTGAAAACAAAACTAATTTATAGACATTTTCTCATTTCTGATTTCGATTGCACAACTGAACTAGAACTGAACTAGAACTGAACTAGAACTGAACTAGAACTGAACTAGAACTGAACTAGAACTGAACTAGAACTGAACTAGAACTGAACTAGAACTGACTAGAACTGAACTAGAACTGAACTAGAACTGAACTAGAACTGAACTAGAACTGAACTAGAACTGAACTAGAACTGAACTAGAACTGAACTAGAACTGAACTAGAACTGAACTAGAACTGAACTAGAACTGAACTAGAACTGAACTAGAACTGAACTAGAACTGAACTAGAACTGAACTAGAACTGAACTAGAACTGAACTAGAACTGAACTAGAACTGAACTAGAACTGAACTAGAACTGAACTAGAACTGAAACTAGAACTAGAACTGAACTAGAACTGAACTAGAACTGAACTAGAACTGAACTAGAACTGAACTAGAACTGAACTAGAACTGAACTAGAACTGAACTAGAACTGAACTAGAATTGAACTAGAACTGAACTAGAACTGAACTAGAACTGAACTAGAACTGAACTAGAACTGAACTAGAACTGAACTAGAACTGAACTAGAACTGAACTAGAACTGAACTAGAACTGAACTAGAACTGAACTAGAACTGAACTAGAACTGAACTAGAACTGAACTAGAACTGAACTAGAACTGAACTAGAACTGAACTAGAACTGAACTGAACTCTCATCCTAAAATCTATCGGATGTATTTAGGTGTCTTCTAAAATCCCCAAACGTATTGTCATCCAAATGTTAGCAAGTTTTCTGCGATTTCGTCTTGGGTACGTGTCAACCTAGTGAAAAACTATCATTGGTTTTTCCCTAACGCTAAGTTTATAGTTCTACTTGCTACAAAGTTTTCTTAAATTCTTAATTTGGAAACTACTCTTCATATTTTTTTATTGATAACTTCTAGAAATCACCTTCAATTTATTAAATACTATGTCCGATAAAATTAACCAGATGTAGTACCCCATAAAATGTTTCATTTTTTAATCTAAGCCATAAAAGCAAAACTAATAAATACCAAGCAACATGTTCTTAAAATAATCTAATCAAACACCCCCTACTAAGTGTTATTTTGTTTGTTCACAAATGCAAACAAATAAAAAAAAATATAAAACAAGTGCATTCTATCGTTAAAACTGATAAAAAATTACCAATTTAAACTGGACAACATTGGTAGAATGCTTAAAACAAAAACTAGTTAAAATTAAAACAAACTATTTAATTTTCGCCTCTATATAGAAATTTTAAGCTTGCTATATTTGTTTATATTAAAATTGTTGTTGTGTTTTTTTTTTTTTTTTTTTTTCAATAAATTATGACTTTCTTAATTGCTTTTAATATTGTGACGTAAATACAAATATTATAAAATATTAATTTAATGAAACAAAAAAAAAAATACTATTAAAAATAATTACTGATAAGTGACCAAAAACAAAATAAACAAAAATTTTATATATAAACTAAAAAAACGTCTTTCAAAATCTAAGGGGCTAATCAATGTGGCACAATCTTTATACAATAAAACAAATATTTAAATGTTTTTTTTTATGTTCCGAGGAAATCTAATCAGTTATTGCGGTGGGTGGTCGGTCAATCAAATGCAAAATTTTTATATAGTATATTTTTTGTTGTTTTCAAAATAACAAAAAATAAAGATTACGTGCTAAAATAATTAAATAAATAAATAATAAATATAATTGTAATAGTTAGTGCTCTTATTAAATAGACAATGCCAGCAATGACGTTAATTAATTAAAACTTTAGAAAAATATACGTATATAAAGTAAACAGTAAGATCTTGAAATATAATTCTAAAGATTTTGGAAAATTTTCCCCTTTTTATAATAGAAAATTATAGGAAATATAAGAATATTTATTTTTCCTTAATAAATTCGAATAAAAGTTTTATAATTATGTAATAATGTATTTGCATCTTCAAAATTTTGAGCAGTTTATATTAATTTCTTAAAGTACTTTCAAAATGCTAAATTTTGATACCCATATTGCTTAGGTTATTTTATGTTTTTTGACGATCTTAATGAATCGGTGCAAAAATAAAATTTAAGAAATCCTATCAATATGCATATCAAATGAAAGCTAATTTTAAGGGTAATAAAATGCCAGCAAGCAAACATAAATATTGGTCAAGTTTTCCTGGAATATTTCAGATTTTCACTCTGAAGTTTGTATTTATGAAAAGTTTTGAAAATTTTCTTACTTTTGATTCAAAATCTTTGGCAATGAAGCATTATTTTTTACAATTTTTTTTTTTTTTAAATTCTGATAATTTCGGAAAATTTCTAAAATTTGTATATAAATTTGAGTTGTTTATATTAATATCTTAAAGTAGTTGAAAAATGCTAAAGTTTGATACCCATTTTGCCCAGGCTAACTACTTTTTCTCTACGTTCTTAATGAATCGGTGTAAAAATAAAATTTGTGATAACCTATCAATATGTATATCAAATGAAAGCTTATTTGAAGCGTAATTAAATGCCAGTAGGTAAACATAATTATGAGTTAAGATTCTAGAATTTTAGCTAATTTTTTCATTCTTACTCACTCAAAACTAACTGTCTTTTCTAATCAAATTTCCTATTGATTTGTTTGCTTAATTTCGGATTTTTTTCGAATGATGTATTAGTTTTGACCTTCTATAAGTTTAATCATAAACGTGTCCATGTAAAGGAAGGCGTGTTAGAAACTGTCCTAAACCTTTAACCTATTTCAAAATCAATATTTTCTATATATTGCTATTTTTCAATACTGTTATCAGTTGTTCTTACGAAAGCATATTAAATCTCTTAAAGATTTCACACCCTTTTTATTAAAAATACGTTTGTACTACTATTTAGTTTCAGTAGTTCGTGTAAAATTGAAAATGAATTGATATATATTTTTTAAAATAAAATTGATAATTTGAAAAAAAAAAATACATATAAAATAATCTCTTGACATATTCAAGTGTACGAGTACTTGCACTAGAATTTTTGTGGTTTTGTTTATTATCACCAAATGCTAATGTTGTTGGTGGTGGTTACGTTTTGTAGCGATAACATCACTTAAGGGACAGTGACAAACATGGCTATGGGAACGTATAGTTTTTTTATGAAATGTTAAGAATCAAGCAAAAAACAACAATTTTGTGGTTAGAAGAAAAATAATAACAATATTAAAAGAATGTTGTCATAGGTTTGGGGTTTTGAAATAAGGAAATAAAATGTTTAGTTAGAAATTATTTAAAATACAGGGATTAAAGGGAAATAATACTTTGATCAGTGGCAAAGCATTGGTTAGTAATTAAGCTTTTCCTAAAACTTTAAACTTGTTTCCTAATCCCTGCTTTTCAACTAGTTTCCTGTTATGTTTAAAACTCAACTATTTATTATTCTTTTCTAAAACAATTTCAAAACAAAATCTTTATTCAAAACTTTAGGCAATTTGTAATGTTTTAAAGGTGTTAAAATCAAGATGATTTTCATTATTATTTTTCTACGACATTTTATTACTATTATTGTTAAATAATATATTTGTATTTTATTATAATGTAAGCTGCTTTTAACAATCTAAACATGGATTATTTTCTATAACTTCTTCTGATACAAAGAAGTAGAAAAAAAAAACACAAACAAAAACAATCATATTAAAAGAATCTAATTTTTCTTCTTGTTTTTAAGTAGCAAATAAATTAAGATCTTTTTGTATTGAATATACTACAACAACAACTACTTGTCCACAACAAATATTTTATATATATTTTTTATTTTTTTTTCAATATCGGTATTTTTTGTTGATATTTATTTGATGTTTATTTGATATTTTAATTCTAATACCAAAAGTATAATTTACATATGTTTTCTTAAAGTTTATGTAGATACTTCAGCTCCAACTCAGCACTTTTGTTTTTTTTTGGAAGCTGATGGCTCAGTAGAAGAAAAAAAACTTTATATATATTTAACAAATTTACAGATATTGTTGTAATTTATGAGCTCAATTGTGTAGTATTTGTTAAGATTCTTCTACAGTTTTTGTTTTGTTTTTGTAAGCCTGCTTTCAAACGGTATTATTTCTTATGTTAATTTTAAACATGAAGTTTTTGTTATTTAAAATATTTTTTAAAAAAAAAAATATATTTAAAATAAAAAAAGCTTTAAAGCTTAAGATTTGTGTAGTTTTTGGTTTATTTTGTGTATGTTTATTTTTGTTTGAAGTTTTTTTTTTAAACAAATTTTTTAAGAAATAAAGAATTTAAAACACCTGTTTATTAAGTTAACTTTTAAACTATTACTTTTTCATAGTTAAATTTTGGTTATTTATCTTATTTATTGATATATAAAAAATATTTAAAATTTTTGTTAACAATCTTTAAGTAAAGTGTAAACGTAATTTACATGTAAATTATTTGGTATTTGGAAAATGTTTTTCTTCGAAAATCAAAATATTTGTTAATAAAATTGTAACAAATTGTTAATAAAGATTAATATCTGAAAACCAATCAATTAATAACATTATTTAAAACAAGAAAATATGCATTCGTCGGATTGTAAAGAAAATGAAAATATTTTTCAAAACATTTCTTTATAAAGAAACTAAAAAAAAATTTAAATATTCAAATTTTTATAAAATCTCTCCTAATTCTTAAAATTTTGTATATTTTATATTAATTTATTAAAGTACTCATAAAATACTAAAATTTGATACCCATATTGCTTATGTTATATACTATAATTTCAAATTCTTAATAAATCGGTTTGAAAATAAAATTTAATAAATTTTAGCGATATGTCAAATGAAAGCTAATTTAAAGGGCAATCGAATTATCATACTTTAAGTCCAACGAATTTAAAAAATCTGAATATATTACAAATGTTATTAATTTTTCAAGAAATTTAAGTAGTTTATATTAATTTCTTAAAGTACTTTTAAAATGCTAAATTTTGACACCCATATTGCCTATGTTATCTACTACATTTTTATATTCTTAATAAATCGGTGCATAATGAAAATTTATGGTATCATAACAATATGCATATCAAATAAAAGCTTGTTTCAAGAGCTATTAAACTAGCATATCATAAGTTCACAAAAATTAAAAAATCCCAATTTTTTATTAAAATCTTGTTATATTTAATTATATATCTATAGTTTATATTATTTTCTTAAAGTAATTTTGAAATGCTGAATTTTGATACCCATATTGCTTATGTTAACTTTTATAGTTTCATGATCTTAAGATATCGGTGCAGACCTAAAATTTAAGGTATCTAAACGATATGCATATCAAATTAAAGCTTTTTGAAGAGTAATAAAACTATCATATTATGATTTCACATAATTAAACAAATTTCAATTTTTTGTTAAAAACTTGTAATATCTTAATAAATTTCAGAAGTTTATAGTAATTTCTTAAAGTACTTTTAAAATGCTAAAGTTTGATACCCATATTGCCTATGTTATTTAAAAACCATTCTATGATCTTAATAAATCGGTTCGAATTTTAATTTTAAGCTATTTTAACGATATGCATATCAAATGAAAGCTAATTTAAAGAGCATTAAAATGCCGATGAAAAATTCTGGAAAAATTTAACTATTTAAGAGAAATTGGTTAAAAATTAAGATTAATAAACAATTTCATAACATTTTTTTAAAATAAACAAAGTTTTTGCTGCCGAAATGCTAATAATTTTATTCTTTTTTATATATGAAGAATTTATGTAAACTTCTTGCATTCAAACTTTCTCTTATGTTGTATTTTCTTTTACTAATTTTTCTATAATGAATGTTTTCGAAACCTTTTAAAATTTTTTGCATTCCATTTACTTTTGTAACTGTTTTTTTTTCCAATAAAAACCTAAATTTTCCTCTATCCTGACTCTTTTTCTACTTATTAGTATTTTTTTTTAATTTTAATTTCTTTCATTTTGTGGGATTTGTTTTTCAACGGTTCCTTAACTAAATACTTCAATAATAAGTTTAAACATAAATGCTTTCAAAAATGCACTTGTCTCTGATATTTTAATGGGTTTTCTTCTAGTTTTTTTTCTTTTTGTTTTTGGTTTTGGTTTTCTACTTAAGGCCATTGTTAAATTTAACACCCTTCAACAGACACAAAGCAAAGGTAACTCTAACTAAACAACGTTTTTCTGTAATATTTCAATACTGTACTATATTGTATGCCTTGGTTAAATAGTTATAATGGCCATAATGATTGTATGTAATTTTCATGTTGTTTATTTCCAATATTTAAATATTTATTTTGACTTAGCTTGGCAAACAAAATCATAAACAAAAACGACTGGCTAAAGAAAAAAACATGGCTTAAGTTAAAACCAGAGATGAGTTTTTTTGTTTCAAGCTTCAAAAAACCAAGAATTTTTTTAAGGTTTTAAAAAAAGAGTTAATAAGCTTGTCAACATATTTATATTAGTGGTGATGAATATTTTTAGTTATTTATTTGTATTTACTAGTTAACGAAAAAAAAAACGAATACACCGAGAGAAATATAACAATTGACTATTAAAAATCTATAAATTTGTCAACTTACCTTTCATACAACTTCATTTGCCACAATGAAATTTAATAATTTCTGCCACAGTTTGACAATAAAATCCAAATTATTTGATAGCTGAAATAAATAATAAGAAAACATAGTAAAAAATTGAATAACATAAAATCATCTAAATTCAAAATAAGTTAATTTAAATGAAAACATAAAAAAGTCTACGCTAAAGAAGTCACCTCATAAAACCTACATTTCATGGTAGCTCTCAGCCAAAAGGCTGAAATAGTTTCTAAATGATAAGAAAAAATATCAGCCTGTTGAATGTTGATTTTTTATATTTTAGACCATGTTGACAGTTTTATACATCTTTATGTTCAATGAAAAGAAATAAAATGGCCAAAAAGACCCAAGACTAAACACTCAACGACAGTCATCCTTTTTTGCTTTATACCCTGCTCTTGTATTTTCTCCTTTTTCCTATAAGAAGCTACCTATAAAGGTTTTTTTCGTTGTTGCTTCTTATTTGTTTTTATTGTAGTTTTCAGCTTGTTTGCTTTTTTTTGTTGGCCCGGTTGTCATTCCATTTAAGCTGCTGATTGCCACTGCGGCTTATTTCTAAAGGAGTTGTGATGGGTTTTTGGTTTTATTTTATTGTTGTTTTCTGAGTTTGTTTGGCTGTAGTTTTTGAAAGGAATTCTTAAGGTCAATTTTGTTGTTACAATAAACGCCTTCGCTTTATGTTTATAGTTATAGGGAGCTTGAAGGAGTTTATTTTAAATTTTATATTTTATTTATAGTTTTTTTTTATGTTAAAGCCCTTAATGGTTAAGTGAATTTGTTAAGGGTTTATATAAAAAATTTCCCACGATTTTTGTAAAAGCACAAAGTTAAAAGATTATAAAAAGAATTTGCACTAAAATGTTAATATATATTGAAGAATCCTGTTCAATTACTAAAACTTTTGTCAAAAAAAAAAAAAAACTTTCTAAAAATTAACTGAAAATCTTTAAAATCTAAACATTTGTGTAATATTCTTTAATTTTTATGCATTAAATGAAGAGTTTATATTAAATTCTTAAAGTAATCCTTAATAGCTAACTTTTGATACCCATATTGCTTATGTTTTCTACTAATATTCTATATTCTTAATGAATCGGTACAAATATAAACTTTAAGGGATTTTAATGAAATGTATAGGAAATGAAAGCTTATTTAAAGGGTAATTAAATACTATTACTTAGAATTTGAAAACTTAAAAAATTCGGAAAATTTTTACAATATTTTGTTAATTTCTATATAAATCTTAAAGCTTTATATTAATTTCATAAAGTACCCATAAAATGCTAAAATTTGATACCCATATTGCCTATGTTATCTGAATAATTTAAACATTCTTAATAAATCGGCCTAAAGTAAAATTAAAAAGATTTCAGCAAAATGTATAGCAAATTAAAGCTAGTTTAGAGGCTAATTAAATGACACTATTTTGAAGCTAACAAATTTGAATTTTACAACAAATTTTGAAAGATTTCTTTAAGATCAATAAAAATTTATGAGGTTTATATTAATTTCTTAAAGTACTGATAAAATGCATAATTTTGACACCCATATAAACTTTGCATTAACCATATTCCTAATGAATCGGCGTAAAATAAAACATTAAGGATTTTATTGAAATGCATAACAAAAGCTAATTGCAAGAGCAATAAAATTGTGACATTAAATTTTAAAAATAGCAAATTTATTTAAAGAAATTTTATAAAAATTAAAAAATTTTAATGATTTAGCTTTAATTTTGTTAAAAATTTTGATGTTTTTTAGGTTTGAAATTTTTTTGTTCTTTATAATATTTCTAAACATTTTATTTTAAATAATTACTTAAACCCATGGGTGACATTCTTTTTATATATATTTTTTTTTTTTTCAAGAATTTAAGTTAAATTATTGGAGAAATTTACAAAGTCAGTAACAAAACAGATTACAAATTCCAATCTACGTTAACAATTGTTAATAAAACGGTTTTGATTTTTTTCTACTTTTTTTTTTTTTTGAAATCGTGTTCATAAACCCTGAAACACCTGTCAAACCGGACAAAAAATTTAAGATATACAACAACAATAATAACAACAACAGCAGCATTAAGTATCATCATCAGCATTTTTAACTCTACAGTGTAGAGTCTACACGAAAAGAACAATCCCAGAAATTGAGGGACGGACGGCCGAATGAACAGACTGATAGACAGACAAACACACAATCAAAACTTGTACAAATGTACATTTAAATGAAATGCGGCAGCATCTTTATAAAAACCGCCGACGCCGCCAACGTGTTGTATGTAGACGAGTTATTTTTTTCTTTTGTTATTGTTGTTTTTGTGCTTGTTATTTGATTGTGTTGATTTTGTTTAAAATAACAATAACAACAACTATAAGAAACGTCAAAGGTAATACCTTTAAAGAAAATCATCCCAAAAAAAAACCTACTAAGACTCTTACACACACACAAACAAAAAAGTAAACAAAAAAGAGGGTTAATACAGTGTTTGTTGGTTCTTGACCACTTAAACGTCACATCGTGAATGACACAAAGTACAATCGAAAAGCGATAACAAACAATAACAACAACAAACAGATCAACTCTAAATGCACACACACGCACCAATGTAAACGATTATCAAAGTCATGTTTACTGGAGAAAAAAGGCAAAAGAAGCTCCATACAATGACCCGAGGTATTAAGAACATGAAAAAAAATCCAACCAACTTAAACTGAAAATTTTAAACCGTAAAAAAAACTGTAACAAAAACAAGTGTATCCAACTAAAATTAAATTTGATATGATGCAGCAAAAGATTTTTCAATATATTTTTTTTTTTTCATATAGATTACAAAATTTTTTATTTTTAAGAATTCTGACGACACACGCAACAAACAGGAAAATGCATTTTTTCCATAATTTTTTTTTCAATAAACTATCAATAGCATGTCATTGTTGAAAAAAAGAAGACACACAAAAAAACATTTTGTAATTATTTAATAATAATTGTTATTAATAACAATGAACGTATTAATTTGTTAACAGAGGTTTTGTAATCATTACAAACATGACTGTGTAGAATTTCATGATTGTTGTAGAAAATTATATACAGGAAATTGCAGGGAATATGAGAAGTGTAATGAAAAGGGATTTGTTCATAAGTACCAGTAATTGACTTTAATACTTTTTTAAGAACAATAGATTGAATAACTGGATTATAAAGCATTAAAACTATTAAAAGCTGAGATTTTGTTAAATATTTATAGGAATTTGTAATAGTTTATATTAATTTCTTAGAGACCTTATAAAATCCTAACATTTGATACCCATATTGCTTATGTTTTCTAAAGGCTTTATATATTCTTAACAAATCGGCGCAAAACTAAAATGTAAGGGTTTTTACTGATATGTATGGCAAATGAAAGCTAGTTTAAAGGCTTTTCAAATTACATATTGTAAAGTTAAAATTTTTTTAAATTTTACAAAATTTTTAAAAATTTCTATACATTTTTAAAAATTTTAAAAGTTTATAATAATTTCTTAAAGTACTCACAAAATGCTAAATTTTGATATCCATATTGCTTATGTTATCTATAGCATTTTCATATTCTTAATAAATCGGTGGAAAATTTTTTTTAAGAATTTAAGCAAAATTCATATCAAATGAAAGCCAATGAGAAGAGCAATAAATTAAAGCTATTTAAAAATAATTTGGCTTATATAAATAAGAATTTTTAACCAAATTCCTTTAATTTTTGTAAAAACTAGAGTAGTTTATAATATTTTCTTAAAGTTCTTACAAATTGCTAAATTTTGATACCCATATTGCTTATATTATCTATTGCCTTAACATATTCTTAATAAATCGGTTCAAAAGAAATTTTTAGGAATTTTAACGAAATGCATAGCAAATGAAAGCTAATTTAAAGCGTAATAAAATAAACACAAAATGAAGCTAGAAATTTTGAAATAACACATACTTTTTGGTATGAAAGCTATTTAAAAACAAGAGTTTGAAGTTTAAAATTTACTATATGTATGTACTTTGTCTTTTTTAATTATTTAACTCACTGAAGTTGAAATTTAATTAATTAATTTTTTATTAAATTAACATATTATATTTAAATCTTTTTATTTTTAAATTTAAAGCTTAAAATTGTTTTAAAAATATTTAGTTAGTATATAGTTTTTGCTCTGATGTTGTTAAAATTATCGAGGTAATTAAAACCAATTTTATTTTAGTAGGTCTCAACATTTAAACACGCAGATTTAAAAACACGTCAAGGTTTTTTCATTCTATAACTCTTATTTTTCTCTCTCTCTGCTTAACTTCTTATATTTTTGTTTTATTTGTTTGTATAGTATTTTTGTTGTAGCTTTTGTTATAATTAAATATGATTATTAATAATTTATTGCAGTTTGTAATGCAAATAATAATAACAACTTGCAATTATTATTACTTATTTTAGTTATATCTTGTAACATTTTTTAACAAACGTTTTTATAATTTGTTTTTCTATTCTTTCTTTTATTTTAGGTAAGATGATTTCCTCTTTATGAAACCACCAAAAAATTCCCATAAACAGGTAAATGCGGGTGTTATTAACTCTGGCATAACAACAATCATCATCGTCATCATCATAACTACCACACCATCATCCTGTTATTAACTTGCAATCTCTTTATTTGCAACATTAGACGTTTGTTGGTATTAAAGCAATAATAAACAATAACAACAACAGCAAAAACTCACACAGAAAAACCACAAATGTCTTATAGAGTTTCCTTTTAACAAACTTTTTGCTGTTGTTGTAAAAGGCACATGTTAAACGTCATTTAAATAGAAAATAATTTTGCAATGCGAAACTTTGCAGTATAAACAACAAACAAAAAAAATCTAAGTTTTTCTATTTAGCAAAAGAAAAACTTTGTTTATAAGCAAACGTGCCAACTTAACAAGCAACCAAGCAAAACTCAGAACTAAAAATAAATAAACTCTTTTAAGAATATTTGATCTATTATTGAAAGATACAAACACGATCCAAAAAATTCTTCATTATCAAGCTAAAACTTTTATGCTACATAATGGGTTATAATATTTTCTGAAAGTACTCTTCAAACGCTAAAGTTTGATACCCATATTGCTTAGGTTTTCTGCTAGTTTTTTATATTCCTTATAAATCGGTAGAAAACTAAAACTTATGGGATCTTAACGATATGTATGTCAAATGAAAGCTTGTTTAAAGAGTAATTAAATTATGATATTAAAAGCCCTAAACATATAAAAATTTATAGATTTTTACACAATTTCTCTAATAATTTTATATATTTTGGATGCCTTATATTAATTTCTTAAAGTACTCATAAAATCCTAAAATTTGATACCCATATTGCTTATATTATCAGCGAGTTTTCTCTATTCCTTATAAATCGGATCATACAAAAATTTAAGCGATTACATTGATATACACAGCAAACAAAAGCTTGTTTTAAAGGCAATTAAATAGTTCTAAGAAAAGTTTAACAATTAATAAAAATTTTGATTTTTTATACAAATTTTCCAAAAAGTAAAAATTTTCTAAATTTTATATTAAATATTAAAACTACTTAAAAAACTCTAAAGTTTGAAACCCATATTGCTTATATAATCTCTTAGCTCTTCATATTCTTAATAAATCGGCGCAAAAATAAAATTTATGATATGCATATCAAATGAAAGCTTATTTCAACAGTAATTGAATGGTGATATTTAATTTTGAAAATAATACAATTTCTAAGACTTACAATAGATTTAACATTATAATGTTCATAATTTCATTGAAAATTAATAGCAAAAGTTAGAAAATTAGTTCTTATCTAATATATCTTAAGTAGGGATGCCAAACGGGACTGGCTTTTACAAATCCCGGGATTCGGGATTTTGAAAATTGCAATCCCGGGATCCCGGGATATTTCGGGATCCCGGGATTTTTCGGGATCCCGGGATTTTTCGGGATTTCGGGATTTTACGGGATTTCGGGATTACATAAATTTAATTATTTTATACATGAAAATCTGAAATCTTCATGTTTGTGAAGAAAATTGTTTAATCTTGTGAAAATTAATCGACAGAAGTGGGAGCTAGAGTCAAATATGGGCCGATCCTCAAACATTTGGGAAGAGGCATGTAATTTTATATAAAGGTTAGTTATGCTGAATGTCATCGCGATACTAATGGTTATAAGTAAATTTTTGGACGTTTAAGATATTTTTTAATGGGGGCTAATGTTAAACGACGACTCAGAAAGCGATTCTGATTCGATCGGTATACTTTAAGGTGGGTGTAGGACCAATAGGTTATAATAAATATAACGTTCAATCCTTCGAATATCAGGTTAGATCATAAATGAACCTTTTCTTTGAAACATGTTATCTACATTCAGAACAATTTAATTTACCTTTACTGTTATCACTCAGATTTATAGAAAGCATTCCAGCAAAATTAAAACGAAGTACTTCCAAAAGTATACCATTTATCACCACTTTAAAAGTAGCACTAAGTGAATTTTTTAACCTTCTGAGGAGATAAAACATTTTACTTTTCGGCTTCTGTTTTATTATATGTATCTATTACCCTTTATAGTTTTAAAATTATTTAAGGCAAATTAGTTGTATTCTATAATAATACAATTTCACTTTCGAATAACTTGCAAAAAATTATCATAAAAATTACTTCTTGAGAATGACTTCAGAAGTAGTAAATTTGGAATCAAATAAAAAGGACATCCCTCCTATGACAAGCCTGTGTTAAAATCATTACTTCTTCAGTTATTTTTCAGTACTTCCATGGAGTAAATTCTACTTATTTTTCGCTTCTTTGGAAGTTCTTTTTTTGCTGGGTTGTAAAGCAAAACATTCTAGATATCATTTAAAAATTTATTTTATATTTGACTGTGCCGAAATAAAATAAATAAATATTCCGGTATGTGATGGAATTCGAACAATTTGAAATCAATAGATTTGAAAAGGTATGATTAATTTCAATCGAGGAATGGTTTATTATTTCAAAATACTACGCAGACAACAAAATACTTTCCATTTAAGAGAATCAATTTAAAAAATATGATAATTTGTATGAAAAGCCGCAGAAATTGAATATTACACAATTTTGTATTATTTTTGTAGATTCAAATCGATTCTATTTTAAAAATGAATCTCATTAAATAGCTGATTGGTCAATACATTAATATTAGCATCAAATTGGTTTTCAGAGGAGGTGCTTTTAGGATTTCTTGTGTTAATTTTGGTCCAAATTTATGTCTACTATAGACAAAGAATGTGTATACTTTTTGGGTCTACGACGAAATGAAAAAATAAATTTGTATGTACTATATTTGGTATCATACCACTTTAAAAAATAAAAGGTTCAAAATGTACAAGAATAGCTGTGCTGAATAAGTCAAAAATAAACAAAGATCGTAATTTTGAAGCGAATTGAATGAAATTATGGCTCAAAAAAGAATTAAA
Source organism: Lucilia sericata (assembly GCF_015586225.1). Classification (NCBI taxonomy): domain Eukaryota; kingdom Metazoa; phylum Arthropoda; class Insecta; order Diptera; family Calliphoridae; genus Lucilia; species Lucilia sericata. The sequence continues at coordinate 112,033 of NW_023995255.1, forward strand.
AAAAATTTTTTAGTAATAAATCCCGGGATTCATTTTGAAAAATCCCGGGATTCGGGATATCCTAATCCCGAAAAAATCCCGGGATTTATTTTGCAAATCCCGGGATTCGGGATTTTCTAATCCCGAAAAATCCCGGGATTTTCGGGATCGGGATTTCGGGATTGGCATCCCTAATCTTAAGATTGAATGATTACTAATGACTTCATCCTTTTAATCCCTGCCGTTTGTTAAAAGCCAACCTGTATTCATGGTGCAAAAAACAAACTGCAATGCGTGTCAGAGCTCTTAACAAGTGTAAGGAATGAATGTAAGAAGAAAAACTTTAATTTTTTTCTCTGTTACTGTTGCTGCAACAAAAAAAAAAACTAAGTTTTTTTTTTCATATCACACAAAATATTGTACGAGTAAAGAAGTTCTACAAACAAACATCTAAAGCAAAATTGTATGTAGTTTTCATGCCATTAAACACGATTTAAACAAACACACAAACCCAACACATTCACACATACCAACGGCACCATGCCACACTAACACCAACTCCTACCATCTCTCTACTAAGGCAACAACAACAAAAAACTTACAATAACTTTTGCCACATTTAAAGAACAACTTGCAACAAGAAGAAATTTTATACCAACATTGGCATGTTGTTAACTTGAAATATAAAAATGTAAAAAAACGCCAAAGAGTGGGTGCGTGTCTTTGCTGATATTGCATTTGTTGTTGTTGCTGTTTTCGTTAGTGATTTATTTGTGTTTTTTTTTCTTAACAGCCAAAAGTTATACCTTTTCTTAACCCTTGTCACTGTAAGAGGGTGAGTTAAGAATAAAAAGAAAGTTTTGTTTTTAAAACGGATATTATACGATTCATTGGCGGTTAAAAAAAAAACAGCACAAGAAAGTGCAAAAACATACACACAAAGTCAAGTATATTAAACTCAAAAACTTACATTCACTTAAAAAAAGAATCAAAGCTAAAAAAGTGTGGCAGGAAGTGCGGTAACACAATATGCTAATTTTTTCAACTGCATTGTGAGGGTGCTGTTTAGTTTTTTTTTTTTTTTATTTGCTATTATTGTTGTTGCTTGTTAAAGGGTCATTTTTATATGGCTAAAAAGGATGTGGTTATTATTGTTTGTTGGTATGTGAGTTGTGCGTGTTTTAAAGTTTTTTAAGCTTGTTGTTGTTGTTTTTTGCAAACTAACTCTTTTATGGGGTTTGTTGCTAATGTTTCAGACCTTTTATGTTAAGGTTTTTAGCTTAAAATGTTTGTATGTTAGTAGCATGACATTATATTTTATAACTTTATTGTGACACGTTTTATGCGAAAAAAAAGTAAATGAATTGCTTACAATATATAAGGAAGAGATTTATGCTTTAAAGGAAGTATTAAAGTAAATTATTTATAAGGATTTAAGAAACAAGAAATTATGAGCTAAAGGAAAACATTAAGTTTTACTTGGTAAACTAACTAGAAACTTACCTAAACATTATAATTTCTCAAATATTTCAAAAGGATTAGGAATAATCTCTATGATTTATATTAAATTTATAAAGCTTATGAAAATTGCTTTCATTTGATACCCATATCGGGTATCTTATTATAGGGTTTTACCTATTCTTAATAAATCGGTTTAGAAATAAAATTTGAGGCATTTGTTTGCTATGCATATCAAATGAAAGCTTTATTAAAGAGGATTTCAGAAAACATATTTTTGTTTTGATTTTCTTAGTTTTTTTGTAGAAAATTTCTTTTGATAAAATTTCTTTTAATACACTTACATTTATAAACTATTTCCTTTAGAAACTTTCAAAAAATTTATGTTTTATATTAAATTTACAATGTACTCAATTAGAGATTTAATTTGATATCCATAATGCTGAAGTAATTTAACGATTTTACATATTCTTAATAAATCGGCTTTAAACTAAAATTTTAGAAATCCAGGCAATATGCATATCAAATGAAAGCTTGTTTCAAGAGGAATTCACAGAACATAATTTTGATTAGATATTCTTAAATTTTTCCTAGAAGTTTTCAAAAATCTTAATGGTTTATATTTATTTTGCAATGTCCACAAAAAATGCTTTAATTTGATACCCATATTGCTGAAGTAATTTTACTTATTCTTAATAGATCGGCTTAAAACTAAAATTTAAGAAAGCCAGGCAATATGCATATCAAATAAAAGCTTATTGCTAAAGGAATTCAATCAACATATTTTTGTTAAGAAATATTGGATACATAAAGTTTAAATTGAAAATTTATGTTTGTTGTTCATATTGTAGGCATCCGGTGTTAATTAAGTTTCAAAATCAGGACATATCAAATAAAAGCTTGTTTGAAAGAAGAATTTAAGACAAGTAGTTTTATGATTTTTTGCTATTGCTAGCATCCGTTATTGATTTTGTAATGATTTGAAGCAAAAGCTGCACACGTTGTACAAATCACTGACATGTTATTTTCTTAAATTAGTGGCAGTTTTTAAGATAAACCTTTATATTAATTGAAAATTAATTGATTTCTTACGTTATTATTTTAAACAACATTGAATAGACTTTTAATTAATTACCTGAATCTGGTAATAATTCTCACAACTTAACACCTAATTTCAAAAGTGTGAATTAAAAACACTAAACTTAAGTTTGTTATACCACACCACCAACAAGTTCAGCAGTAAAACTCCTGGCATGAAATGAGAAAAAGAACTTGCAATATTTAATAACGATAAGAATCTATTAAAAAGTAGAAACAGCATTTCGTAACTTGTGAACAAATTTTTTTAAGAGGAACAATGCCAACCAAACCAACAAGTTAAACAAGGTTTTTTTAGCAGCTAAAGACAGTAAACAGAGTCTTTGTGAAAAGAACATTATGCACACATCATTATTTGCAAAAAAACTATTATATAAAGTTTGATGGTCATCGTCTCCAATGGCAGCAGCAGCATCATCATTGTCAGCTTTAACTATATATAAGCTGCCTTAACTTACTAAGCTATAAAATGCTGTGAATAAAGTTCTAAGGCGTTACTTGAAAAACCACCCACTAATGGCTAAAGATATGACAAAGCAAGTTTGCTTACCAACAAATTGTTTCTAAATGTTTTAGAGTTAAGCCACCAAAAATTAGCCTTAACATGAGTTGGCTATTATAGCAAGAATAATAATTTGTTTGCTGGTTTCTTTCTACTACCAGGCGATGGGCTGTCAGAAAACAAAGTGTAATTATGCATCATCAAACAGCCAGTCAGCCATAGAATCAGCTAAACTTAACAATTGATGTGTTTAAACATAAAACAAGATTTTTTTAACTACGTTTTTTTCCAATTTCATTCAAAATCTGGCTAATCATATATACAATATAAATGTAGTTGCATTACAGTAGCCTTTTGTTGTACAGCTTCTTTTACCTTCAATATTATTACCACCTTCTTCCGTTGGCTGCGGCTGTTGTTGTTTTTTTACTGCATAAATAATTATTATTAATTTACGCTGTTGCATTAAAACTATAGAATGAACATCACATCAAATGGTATGCAGGTGCAAAATAACATTAAGACAGCAGCAATCAAACAATTTCTTTAGACACACACACACACCACTCAAACCAAACAATCTACCATCCAACCAACTTCACTGCCAACTGCCAAGATGTCGAAAAATTTTACGATAATTTTGTTCTTTATACTCGAAACTATGCAAAAATGTCTTATCAGGAATTTACGGGGTTTTAATACTAAGCCAGTCAACAGCATTATTAATAAAAAAAAGTTACACACTCTTACAAATAAAGGAACAGGGCCACAAAAAAACGAAAGACTTAAGCAACAAACTTGTTTTGTTATAACTGCATTAAAATTTAAAAAAATAAAACTTATTTAAAAAAAGGATTTTTCTTAAAAAGAAAAAACAATTTCATTCATTATTTAACAGCAGCAAAATAAAAATTTTTGTTAATTATATTACTGTGTGAATTACACTGCTTTGCTGTTAATGTGTAAACAAATTTTTATTATTCTTAGCTTCCGTTGCAGTAAGATTTTATGAGTAAAATAAATTATTATAATCATTATATTTTTCTTCTTGCTTAAATAAGTATTTGTTAAAGTCAAGTTTTTGATGTGTTAATAACTTTTTTAATGTTGCACAAAAGAAAACCTAATAGTTAAAACTTAAGCAAGGATGCTTAAGACTGCCAATTAGGTTAATAAGCTTAAAAATGTATAATAAAATGGTTAAATTTTAGACTTCTTTGCACATAAATATATGTTTTTGTTTACACACAAAAAACTCTAAAGTTTGTTATTAATTTTAAGAGAATATCTCACAGTTGAGATTATCACCGATTTATTAGGAATGTAAATATGTTGGATGAAAGTAAGGCAATATGGGTGTCAAACTATTTGTATTGTTCTAAGGAATATAAAAAAAATATAAACTTTTATTTAGTATAGAAATTTAACGCATAAATCTGCTAAATTAATTATATACCTTAAAAAATTTGGAATTAATTTTTAAAGTTTTATTAAAACTTTCCCTTGTTTATATGATTATTTGTATGTTTTCTGAATTATCTGCTAAAAGCTCTTCAGTTTGGCATTATTTTTTGCGAAAAATTTTCAAGTTGAGATTTCAACCGATTTATTAGGTATAGTAATATACTTAATAAAACCTAGGCATTATGGGTATCATATTGTTTGTTAACTTTAACAGAATTTAGTAAAATATAAACTTGGAATAATCTTTCAAATTGAAAATTTGCTTGAATTTGAAAATTTTTTTACTGGATTATTTTTTAACACTTTATTAACAACTGCACAAGAATAAAATAGTTTAAAACTTATTTTCTTAAATGTCCACTAAAAACTCTAAAGTTTGTCACCAATTTTAAATTAGTATCTCAAAGTTGAGATTTCAACCGATTTAAAAGGAATGATAATATATTTAATAAAACCTAAACAATATGGGTATCAAATGTTTTCTTTTGACAAATAGATTACAGGAAAAATATAAACTTAACAATAAAATCAATTTTTTATAAAAAACATTGAAAAGTTTTAAAATTTTTTTGGGAATAATTTTTTTTTTAATTTAAACATAAATATATGGTTTTGGCGCTAATTTTAGATACAAACAACAAACTTGTGACTCTAAACCGATTTGTTAGGAATGTCGCGAAATATTTTATAAAAACTTACTTAAAACTAAAAATATTAAGATTTTAAACCTTAAATCGTTCTTTCTTTTGTTGCCTTTAGTTAATAACTTTATTTACAATAAAAAATTATTAAAATTATCATATTAAATAGCCAGGGTCAATAATTTAAAAGTGCATTATTACTTGTAGAGCAAACTTTTATTCATATATAACATATATAATGAATAAAATATATTTAAACTTATTAAATTGTTTGGAATGTAAATATATAATTATTTTTTATTACTTATGACACGTTATGTATTTTATTATGGAAAAAATATACAATAATTTATTCTCTAATTATTAACGTTTGTTTATATTATAATTTCTTGATCTTGTGGTTGTTGTTGTTGCTGTTAGTGTTTTGTTAAATCCTCCTGTCTATTAATTATTTTCATAAAATGTTAACAAGGTGTTTAAGCGTATTTTTTTTTTTTTTTTTTTGAAAAATTAACAATTGCCTTAAATTGACACATCGTGCTAAGACTATTTTTGGTATAATATTGTATATGTTTAACTTAAACAATTATTTTTTTAATTTTAAATAAAACACTAGCAAGATTAATGTTAATTTAATGTAAATTTATAATGACAATTGTCAACGCTTGTATTTATTTATTTTGTATTTAAAGAAAAATATATTTCATAAAAAAAATCATACTAAATAGAAAAAAAAAGCTAAATAAGCATATAAGTCATATAAAAAGTGACATATGACAGATCAATAAATAATTTAAAACAATGTTTTAAAACAAAAGAAAAAATTTATTTTTATGTTTTTAGCTAAAAACAAAAAAAAAATCAAATCATAATATTAATATTTATAAAGAAAAATTCTGTATAATTTATAAACAACCATAATATGACAAATTTTTCTACACAATAAATATAAAAATATTTGCAACAAAAACAACAAAATTTTTTAAGTAATTAAAGTTTGTTAAATTGTGGTATAGAACGGAACCAAAAAAAATATATGTATATATATTTAGTAGAATGTTAACAAATATTTTATAAACATTTTCTAGAATTTTTTTTTTCTTTCATTTGCTGTTATTTTTTCTGTATAGACCACACATTTATCTAATGCTGCGTTTTTGTGGTTGTGAATGGAATTTGAATTTTAAAATTAACAAATAAATATTTTAACGAGAAAAAACTTACACACAACACTGGCCACTTGGTGGAAATCTATATATTAAATAACAACTTTCAAAAAAGTTGTAAAAAAAAATGGCAAAATTATACAAACATATGTGAGACAAAATTTTTATTAATCATATTTTTATACAATTGTATAATTACAAGATTTGTTTTTTGTTATAATTCAAAACTAACGAAATTGTTTAATTAAGTATAAAATTCGTTAAATAGTTAAGTTTTATGAGATTTTTTTATGATTTCTATTATAATTTATAGTTTTGGTCAAAAGAAGTGAAAGAATTTTTACTTTTTATAAAAATCTATAAATATTGTAAGTTGTTTTAGCTTTTCTGAGGATATATGAAGTCTAGATTTGAAAATTTGTTTATCATTGTAAACGTCTGAAGACAAGCTTTCATTTGAGCTATATATCGCCTTAAAATCTTTAACTTGAGATTTGAGCCGATTTAATAGGAATCAATAAGTTCTATATTAAATTCAAGCAATATGGGTATCAATTTAAAGCAAATGATGAATACTTTACTATAAAAATATAAACTTCCATATTTGTAGGAATTTGTTTAAGAATTACAAAGAAAAAAACCCTAGAAAATGGTTTAACAATGTTAAAGAAAAATCGAAAAACTACTTTGATGTTGAAAGTTTATATGTATTTGTATTTGAGGTATATATTGGCTTAATATCTTCAACTTGAGATTTCAGCCGATTTAATAGGAATCATTAAGTTTTCTATTAAAGTCAAGCAATATGGGTATCAATTTAAAGCAAATAATGAATACTTTAGTATAAAAATATAAACATTAATATTAGCGATAACTGGTCAAACAATATGTTAGAAAAACAACAATGTGTACAAATCTTTGTCAGAAAACTAAATTTTTGAAATTCTTATTTAAATTATATATGTATGTTAAAATATTTTTTTATTTATAAAATTTTCGAAATATTTTCACTTTTAAATATCCACCGATTTATTAGGAACCTAATATTATGATATAAAACTCCCTTTCATAATCTTTTAATGTCTACTAGACATAAAACTTATAAACTTTAACAAAAATTTTTCAAAATATCTTTTACAAATCGAAATTTTTATCTTTAAAATCTAGTTTCAAATAACATTTTATGCAATTAATATTAACGTTTAAAATTTATCGTTTAAATTAATCTTCAATATGAAGAGATGGCGCCTTTTAACTGAAATTGATTTTCAAAAATAATAAAAAAAAACTTAAAGAAATTTAAAGATTTTATTTAACAGATAACCCCCCTTGAAGTGTCATATGTTTTAGCTATAACATGTTGTTGTTGTTATGTTTTAGTATTGTTGTAGTTGTTGTTATTTTTCAATTTTCAACAACACCTTCATAGCATATAGGTAAATTTGTTATGCATTTATAGTTGCGACTATTGACTTCATTGATTTTTATGTTTCCCCAAAGGTCTTCATAGTTTTTGGCCTTTACGTTGTTTCGGACAACAGCTACAACATTCTTACTTGTCCACACAAAGACTTTGACTACATCTAGAGTATTTTCAATTTGTTGTGTTTTTTTTTATACATGTGTTTGTTTCAGTTGTTGTTTTACGGTTTAAAAAACAAAAAAAAAAAAACATTTTAATTTTTTATGTTATTGTTGCATGTTTACTTGCAACATGTAAAGGTATTTATGTGCCATGCTTACAAAATCAATTTGCTATGTAATTTAATTGAAAAGAACAAAAATGTTGATGTTTAGTTTAGATTTAGATGAACTCACCTTTAAGTAGCTTAAGATGAGTAGGTTTCCTTTTTCCTTCTTGTTGTCTTTTTGTTTTTCTGTTAAGTCCCAGTTTATGACTAACAAAAATCGTTGGTGGCTTAAAAGTTTTAAGGGAATTTTTATTTTTTATAGTTTTGCCAGAGCAGGCGAATGTGTCAGGTTGTTTGTGTGGCAAGCACTTACAATTTGAGCTGCTGCAAATCATTTACAATTTTGTTATGGTCTTTGGCCAAAAGTGTTAATGTGCTGGAACTTTAAAGTCTACAATAAAATTTAAATACTTTTTGTCTTACAAATCAAGCATGAATATTTGTTAAATATTAAAAAAAACAAAATATTTCTAGTTTTTTACTTTATTTAAAAGTAAAATTTATTTAATATTTACAACATTTTTCTATAATAACTATAATTTTGTAAAGCCCTCAAACCTTTGTTTAAAACTCATTAATCATTTGAACTCTAAGGCCTTAATTTTTTAGATTTAGAAAACAAACCAAATTTTTACATATGACCTTTTATTAGCTATTTAATTTTTTCCTCCTCTGTTCAAAGTTAATTTGGGGTTAACCTTAAACCATAAACAGTACACAAAAAAAAAAAAAAAAAATTTCCGTATTTCATTTAACCCCAAAAATAAACCTTTAAACACAAGCCGCCTTATAGTTTCCAACTTTTTTTTTCTATTTTGTTTTTTAAAAAATATATTAACGCCCTCTAAAACTACAATTAAAATAAACTAATTTTTGTCTAATTTTCTAACAAATTTCATGGTTTTTGTTTTTAGGGGGTGTTAACGAATATTTTTTTTTTTTTTGAAATCTACCTTGTATTTTGAGACTTTACTCTTTAATAATTTTAAGTAGCTTGTAATATTAGTGTTAAACATTTTCAAATACTTTGTTTATTGGTATGAGTATTTGTAATCAGCATTAAATATTAATGCTAACACTTAATCAATCAATGTCTTAGAAAGATTTAACAAAAATTATTTGAAAAAAAAAAGAAGAAAAAAAGTTATAATGTGTTTAACATAATGTCTTGAGGGAGTTTTGTTTTCTCGTCTCGTGTAATAAACAAAAACAAAATATTTTTTTAACAGATTAAAACAAGTTTTTGAATTTAGTTTTTAATAGTCAAACTGTCTAGCAATCTTGAAATGGTTATGTGGAAAGTTTTTTTTTAACATACAATAACAAATTTTGTCACCAGCCTAAAATCTTTTTTTTTCAGCAAAAAATATTAACGAAAAAGTTAAAAATAAACTAAATTTTGTTTTAAAGAAAAATTAAAAACTTTAGCAAGACATATCCAATATCTTCAAATGTTTGTTATATTTAGAAATTTGTTTAAAAAAATAATTTTTTTCTTTAAAAATCGCCTTTAGTTACTGTAATTTTTTAACTACATACACAAATTCTAGTTATAGTAACTCCTTTAGAGATAGGCTTTCATTTAAGCTATAAATTGTTTAGATATCTTTAACTTGAGATTTCGTCCGATTTAATAGGAATGATTAAATTTCATTTTAAACTCAAGCAATATAGGTATCAAAAGAAAGCTTTTAATCATTATATTACATTAAAAATATAAACTTTAAAATTCTTCCAAAATTTTAAACAAAATTTGAAAAAAAATTAAACTTTAAAAAATTTTGTTAAAATTTTTATAATTTTTGAAAACCAAAAGAACAAAAAGTAGAGATTTTTGAAAATTTATATATAAAATTTATTTGTTTTAACATAAGCTAACTTTTGAGCTATAGATTTTTAAGAAATCTTCAATTTAAGATTCCAACCGATTTAATAGGAATGACCAAACTGCGTTTTAAACTTAAGCATTATGGGTATCAGCTAAAAGCTAACAATCACTACATTATATTAAACATATAATCTGGTGAATTTTCCTAAAAATATTTAACAAACTTTAAGAAAAATTAAAATTTAAGAATTTTTTTAAATATCAAAATTTTGTTAAAATGTTTAAGTATTTAATTTTTTTTAGCAAATTTTTATATAAAATTAATTCGTTTTATTTTAAGCTTTCATTTGAGTTCTATTTTGTTGCGCTATAAACAACTTAAGATTTCAGGCGATTTAATAAGAATCATAACAATGTATGTATCAATTAAAGCAATATGGGTTGCAAATGAAAGTATTTGGTCAATATATGATTTTAAATTAAAAATATCAATTCTTTTGCAAAAAAATTTAAGAAAATTTAATAAAAATTAAAAAATTTAACAAAAATTTTAAAAATATTAAAAAAAATATTGTTAGAGCAAAAAGTGTTGTGTAGTTTTAAATTCTTTTAAGCTAAGCTTTCATTTGGGTTATAAATCGGGTCAATAACTTGGGATTTCAGCCGATTTAATAGGAATCAGTAAGTTTAAAGATAAAATAACACAAAATGGGTCTCAAATGAAAGTATTTAATGAAAGCATTACTATAAAAATATAAGCTAGGTTATTGGTCTAAAAGAATTAAAGAATTAAAAAAAAAATTTAAATAACAATTTAAAAATTTTATAACATGGCTTATTTTTATATTAATTGCTTAAATTTATAACAAAATTATATAGCTTACCACAATTCCAAAAGTTTGATACCCATTTTATGTGAGATTACTCTTACTTTAACATATTCCTAATAAATCGGCTTAAATCTCATATTAAAGCTGAAAGCTTAAAATTAATGTCAAACGTTTAGGCATTCTAATAATATTTAATTAATAGTATAAACAACATAAAATCACCACAATATATTACAAAAAAATATCTTGTTTTTATATCAAGCTAAATTTAAATTGCTAATTTAAACTTTTTGCTTAAATATTTCATTTATTTATTTTATATAGTTTCCTATAACAAATGGTCATTTAATAAACTCTAAAGCAAAAGAAAAAAAACACACAAAATTTTTCTATGTAGACAAACAGACACAACAACTATATTGAAATATTTCACACAATATTGTTAAACATTTATTTAAAATAATGTTGTTGTATGAACGTAAATGAATGTGTGGGCGTTAAATACCACAACTGAGATAATTATATGAAACTGCAGTTTATTAGAAAAGACCACAATATAAATACTCAAATTACAATATATATAAACTAACAGCAAACAATAGCCACAACAATAATAATAACAACAATCTTACTAATGAAAACAAACTGATAAACATTTTAAAACTATTTAAAAAACGTGCAACTCATATTAAAATGAAAATAACAAAACTTTAAGTGGAACATTGAAATTTTTATTTAATATTTCAATAAAAAAATACAGCTGTCTTTTCATACAGATAATGATAATAGATTGATTTTTTAAATGCTCTGTTAACAAGAGATTTAAAAAGTTTACAACAAACTGATAAGATTTTATTAGAGTTTTCAAGTTTCTAATATTTCGTTTTCACTTAGTGGGTGCCTTACGCAATTGCTGTTTAAAGGGTTAAAAGTTATCAAGTTTGTAAAAAAAAAATTATGAATAAATTTTACGTTATATTTCATTACTACAACTCAAATCAATTGACTATTGAACTTATCGAAATAAGTTGAAAATATTATATATCAGACAATTTTTCTTTAAAATTGCCTGGTCTCTTAGAGGTAACAAAAGTTTCTAAAATAAATTAATTTGATTTTTTTTTTCAACAAACTTTTTTCCTTATAAATATTGTTTAACCACGTTATACTGGTTTGAAATAAAAATAATTTACTTTTATTTATGTTTAGTAAAAGAACGGAGAGAACAACAAAAAAAAAACCTTTTCGATAAACTGCATAAAGGTCTTTTGGGTTGTTTGTTCATATTTCATACGCCACAATTGCAGTTCGAAATAGAAAATTCTATATGCAACAAGATTGCCAACAATAAAACTAAAGTTGTGGTGTTTGTGGTTTCAAAAAGCTGCTGGTAAATAAGTGCACACATGTGCACATATTTCTAAAGGTCGTTTAGTTAGCCAAACCAATAGCTGGCTGTCTGTCTGTCCCTCCGTTTGTCTATATGTGTCCGTTAAGTCTGTCCTGTTTGTTGCTGTCCGTCCTGTTTGTCATGTTGTCTAGCATATATTAGACTAAACAACAATTGCTTGGTTTAGGCTTGTTGGGAACCCAACAGAAATGTATTTGTTTCACATTTGTTATTTTCAAATTAAAAATTTTTGTTACAAACACCCGCTATTGCTGAGACTTTATTAAGAAAAAAATACTACACACAAAATCTAGATAAATTCTCATGAACAAACGGCCTTTGAAGGTTAATTTATCAGGTTTTTTTGTTGGTTTTCAATAGTTTTAAAATATATGGCCAATTAAAGTTTATTTCTTGTAAGATAAATTGAGAAAATTAGCATATTTCGAAAAATATAACACAAAAAATTTTAAAAATTAACATTCTTAGAAAAAATTTAGTTTAATATTAAAATTAAAATATTACTGAATTCAGCTTGTTTAGAGAAATTTTAAAATTCTTATTATAAAATCTAAAAAAATCACGTTTAAATAATTAATACGTGGGCGTATGATTAATATTAATTCGAGCAGAAACTTTGTAAAAATAATTATTATAAATGCAGAGTTTAAACTAGCGTTGAGTTCTAGTGTCAGTTCTAGGTCAGTTTCTATTCCGTTCTAGGTTTTCAGTTCTAGTTCAGTTCTAGTTTCAGTTCTAGTTCAGATCTAGTCAGATCTAGTTCAGTTCTAGTTCGTATAGTTCAGTTCTAGTGCAGTTCTAGTAGCAGGTCTATGTCGTTCTAGTTCAGTCTAGTTCAGTTCTAGTTCAGTTCTAGTTTCAGTTCTAGTTCAGTTCTAGTCAGTCTAGTTCAGTTTCTTAGTTCAGTTCTAGTATCAGTTCTAGCTTCAGAGTTCTAGTTCAGTTCTAGTCAGTTCTAGTCAGTCTAGTTCAGTCTAGTTCAGTTCTAGTTCAGTTCTAGTTCAGTTCTAGTTCAGTTTAGTTCAGTTCTAGTTCAGTTCTAGTTCAGTTCTAGTTCAGTTCTAGTTCAGTTCTAGTTCAGTTCTAGTTCAGTTCTAGTTCAGTTCTAGTTCAGTTCTAGTTCAGTTCTAGTTCAGTTCTAGTTCAGTTCTAGTTCAGTTCTAGTTCAGTTCTAGTTCAGTTCTAGTTCAGTTCTAGTTCAGTTCTAGTTCAGTTCTAGTTCAGTTCTCGTTCAGTTCTAGTTCAGTTCTAGTTCAGTTCTAGTTCAGTTCTAGTTCAGTTCTAGTTCAGTTCTAGTTCAGTTCTAGTTCAGTTCTAGTTCAGTTCTAGTTCAGTTCTAGTTCAGTTCTAGTTCAGTCTAGTTCAGTTCTAGTTCAGTTCTAGTTCAGTTCTAGTTCAGTTCTAGTTCAGTTCTAGTTCAGTTCTAGTTCAGTTCTAGTTCAGTTCTAGTTCAGTTCTAGTTCAGTTCTAGTTCAGTTCTAGTTCAGTTCTAGTTCAGTTCTAGTTCAGTTCTAGTTCAGTTCTAGTTCAGTTCTAGTTCAGTTCTAGTTCAGTTCTAGTTCAGTTCTAGTTCAGTTCTAGTTCAGTTCTAGTTCAGTTCTAGTTCAGTTCTAGTTCAGTTCTAGTTCAGTTCTAGTTCAGTTCTAGTTTAGTTCTAGTTCAGTTCTAGTTCAGTTCTAGTTCAGTTCTAGTTCAGTTCTAGTTCAGTTCTAGTTCAGTTCTAGTTCAGTTCTAGTTCAGTTCTAGTTCAGTTCTAGTTCAGTTCTAGTTCAGTTCTAGTTCAGTTCTAGTTCAGTTCTAGTTGAGTTCTAGTTCAGTTCTAGTTCAGTTCTAGTTCAGTTTGTTCTAGTTCAGTTCTAGTTCAGTTCTAGTTCAGTTCTAGTTCAGTTCTAGTTCAGTTCTAGTTCAGTTCTAGTTCAGTTCTAGTTCAGTTCTAGTTCAGTTCTAGTTCAGTTCTAGTTCAGTTCTAGTTCAGTTCTAGTTCAGTTCTAGTTCAGTTCTAGTTCAGTTCTAGTTCAGTTCTAGTTCAGTTCTAGTTCAGTTCTAGTTCAGTTCTAGTTCAGTTCTAGTTCAGTTCTAGTTCGTTCTAGTTCAGTTCTAGTTCAGTTCTAGTTCAGTTCTAGTTCAGTTCTAGTTCAGTTCTAGTTCAGTTCTAGTTCAGTTCTAGTTCAGTTCTAGTTCAGTTCTAGTTCAGTTCTAGTTCAGTTCTAGTTCAGTTCTAGTTCAGTTCTAGTTCAGTTCTAGTTCAGTTCTAGTTCAGTTCTAGTTCAGTTCTAGTTCAGTTCTAGTTCAGTTCTAGTTCAGTTCAGTTCTAGTTCAGTTCTAGTTCAGTTCTAGTTCAGTTCTAGTTCAGTTCTAATTCAAAAAACCAAAAATTTCAATATTTTATATTTTTCCGAACCAGCTTTGAATTTAAAATAGTTTTAAACAAAAAGTCGATTAAATAATAAATCATTTTTCTATATTATTTGTTTTTCATTTTCTAAGAAATTAATTGCTATTACTTACTACCTTGCTACTACTGCTCTGCAACATGTAACAATTACTAGACGAGGGTGGACATGTGAAATTACTACTTTATATATGTTTGCAAGCTGTATGTTTAAAATATTTTTTTTTAGACCAGTTTTTTACTTGTTATAAAGTTTTTTCCTTGATATGTTTTTTTTTTCGTTGCTTCAAAGAAAACCATGCAACAATAGTTGTTGTTGTTGTTGCTTTGTTCTGTTTTAGATGGCGTGGTTTTGTTTTTCAATAGGAAATTGTTTAGCTTTACAATTAGCTTAGTTTTGCTAGAGCATTATAGTATGTATGTGTTGTTTTTTTTGCGGTATTGCTGATGGTGCAGGCTTCTAACATAATCTTCGTTATAACCACAAAAACTATATTATTACCTATTATTACCATAAAGAATGGTCAAGCTATGCCTTATATAAAGTATTATTATAAATAAGGTTGTTTTTTTTTTTGAGTTGTTGGAATCTTTTTGCAACAGTTTTGTTGTTAGCGAATAGACCCACTACCACCAACGCTAGTTGCTGCTGCTGCTGTCTTAACACTTCATATAGTATATCAACAAGAATTTGTTCAACAATAAAATATTAAACACTGTGGTGAAAAGAAATTTAAAATTTTTATTTTGGTTGTTTCTTGTTTGTATTGAAATTAGAAATTGAGAATTTATTGATGTGTTTAAACATTTTTTTGTATTATTTTCTGAAATTTTGAAAATTTTAAATTTTCTTCACCTAGAGCGTATGAGTTATATTAATTTTTGTAAATTTTTATAATTTTTAAAAAATCTTTGTTATTTCTTAGTATAATGAAAATCTGTTAAAAATCAAAATTATTTAACAGTTTAGGCTATTGAGAACAGTTGCTCGTTTAGAGCTTAAGCTTTTTTGTAAAAGCTATAATTTTTTTTGTAATTGAAAGACCTCAAATTTCTTGCTATCTTTGCTTTAATATGAAAATTTTTGTTCAGTTTCTTTCTTTTGGAAATGGTGTTTTTGATTGTCTTAATAATGATTCAGTTGGTTGCTTGTTTAGCTGCTTTACTTTTAGCCAACATTTTTATTGTTATTAGTGTTGTTTCATTCTTTAGTTTTTCATATTAGATGGATGGATAGATGCCATGGTTTAAATGGTGTTTTGTAAACAAGAATTAGCAGCGCGTGCTAAATAGTAGAAAAAAAAACTTAACTGAAAAAAAAAATGAAATATATACATTTTTTCGTGTATAAGTATATTTATTGTTTAAATCCATTTAATAAAGAGCAGGAGGGAGGTAGTTTTTAGAGTCAAGAGTTTGTATGCATTTTGTAGTTTTCTAAGTAGTTTGATTGCATTTTTTGTTGTCTCTTAAAAGGCAGAAGACACTAAGAAAAAAAACAAAACAACTGAAAATAGATAACATAATAATGGCATGTGCGCAAGCGTGCTTACGTCTTCTGCTATGTTTTTTATGACTACACTTACACTTACACACCTCTTAACTTAAACTTACTACATACTTGCATGTGCCAGCGTAGATGATTTTTGTGTACATGTTTGAGTTTAAACTTAAGCCATAAATCTAATGCTTATTTGCCACAAAATAGCATTAAAATGGTAGCAATGTTACAATGTAAAGTAAAAAAAATATATATATATTAAGAAAATAAAGCTAAAGTTACAAAAAAAGCAGTAAATTCCCCCTCCTTCAAAAAGCGTACAAAAATAAGCAAAAGAAGAAAAAAAAATGGAAAAATTCAATGTTACATTAAAGCCAAGTTAACTTAACTACACAGCTACGGTACATGTAATTACAATCATTATATGGTCTGTCGCGTTTTTTTTCTTGCTGCTGTTACTGCTATAACAGCAGCAGCAATCAGTAGCAACCAAAGTGCACTTTGGAGGCTTGTTTTTTTTTTTGTTCGTATTACAATATACAATTTTCGTATGGCTAAAAAATTATACTTTCAACACTTTTTGTTTTCAATTTAATTTGACTTTAAAATTGTTATCGTTCATATAAATTTAGCTGTGTTTTCTGTATTTTTGTTTGGGGTGAGTGTGTAAAGCTTATGAAATTTAATTCAATTAAATTCATAAAATAAAATTATTTAATAATAAAATACATATATTTTCTTATATATAATTTTATTTTTAAATAAAAATGTTTTCATTAACAAAGTCAATTTAAAATGAAAAACCAGCCTACAACAATGTTGCCGGTAAATTAAGGCCAAAAAGTAGGCAATATTTATGTTATAGTTAATAATGTTTTAAATAACTGACTAAGTAGTTAATATTTACCAAAAATTTAAATAAAAAAGAAAAAATAAACTATATTTTTTTTTTAAATTTTAAAATTTTTTTAATAAAATTTCAAATTTTATACAAAATTTAATACTAATTATAAAGTTTTGATTAATGTGCTTTAGATGCTGAAAGGAAAGTAAAAGATTTTCTATTAATTATAAAGAAATTTTATAAAAAACTTTTTTCAAACCCTAGAGCGTATGATTATTATTTAATTGTAGATAATATTGAAATTTTTTAAAAATTGCCTATATTTGAAACCTAATTAAAATTCTAATAAAAATCAAAATTAAACAACACCATAAGCTTTCCAAATTTGTAACATAAAAGCTTTTAGTTGTAAAACTAAAAAAGCTATAATTCGCAGAAGTTCAAAAAGTAATTTATTGCACAAAATATTATTTTAGTTTTCAAAAGATTGCTTTAAAAAATAATAAACAACAGCTTATAAAAAGCTGTATGTACAAATTTCATTTTGTTTTCTTATAATTATTAAAAATAATGTATATTTTATAACAATTTTTAAACTAAATTTTAAGTTAAACTTTTTAAACCCTAGAGCGTATGATTATTATAATTTTGAAGATTATCTTAAAATTTAGGGAAAAAATTATGTTTTTCATAACAATTTCTAATTTGAAGAAAAATCAAAATTATTTAAAACCTTAAGCTTTCAAAATCTGTAACACGAAAGTTTTTCAAAGCTTGCATAAAAAAGCTATAATTGAGACAAGTTCAAAAAGTATATTCCTTTAATTATAAATTTTTAAATAAAATTTCCTAAAAACTTTAAAATTGCCCTATTTTTGTGCTTTTGTAGCTTTTAATAAAAAAACAACCTCAAATCCTTGCAAATTGCATGAAAAATTTAATTTCAAACAATTTAGAGCCCTAGAGCGTATGATTATTTTTAATTAAAAGTAAATTTTGAAAATATATGCAAAACTTTTGTAATATTGAAATGGCATTTAAAGTTTAATAAAATTCAAAATTAAACAACTCTTTAAGCTTTCCAAATTTATAACATAAAAGCTTTTACTACGAAAAACAAAAAAGCTATAATTTTTTGAACTTAGATAAGTTAAAACTTTAAGAAATATGTTTTAATCCTTGAGATATTATTATAAAAAAAGCAGTACAAAAAAGCTCTTAAAAAAGCTTTTAAATAAAATTTGTATGTTTTTTCATTGTTTTTTAAAAAAAAAAGAAGAATTTTTAATTAGTTCCTAAAAAAAATTAATTTCAAAAATTATTAAACCCTAGAGCGGTATGAGTGTTTTTAATTATAAAGTAATTTGGAAAATTTGTAGAAAATCAAACAATTTTGTAATTTTCTTGAAATTTTAAATAAAATTTAAATTAGCTAAGACTTTAAGCTTTACAAATATGAAATGCAAAAGCTTTTCGTAATAAAAAGTAAAAAGCTTTTGTTGTTATATTTGAAATTCTTTTGAATTTCTTAAATTCACTTTTTAAACTTTATTTTTAATTCCCTGGTGTAAATTTCCTAAATGAGGGTGTTTATAGGTAGTTTTACGAGTTGTGGTTGCTTTAAAAGAAATAAAAATTTCCTGTTTTTTATGCCTGACTAAAATTTTACAATTCTTTGTATTTGCAACATACAAAAACCGTGGGAGCGTAATCAATATCAAACAACCAGGAACATGAAACAAAACAAAACCAAGGAATGTTTTTTGTTTTTGTCTTTTACCAAAGTTTTGATTCACTGGTTTTTCTGGTTCCTTTGTGGTTACTTTAAAAATCTTTTTTTGCTGCAAACTAAAGGTGACACTTGTTGTTTTATGGTTTTTAAAAAGGTTCTTGACATATTTTAGCATATTTTTAAAACTTAACGCCCGCATATTAAGATTTTTTGTTTGTTGTGCCCTGAGAGGCCTGTATAAGACCACAAAATCACCTGTGGCCTATAAATTTTACAATATGCAAAAATTTCTGTTTGTGTGTGTGTTTTTTTTAAGATTGTCTTCTCCTTTCTTTGGACCAATGATGGATCACCGTAGATAAGCAGATTCGTCTCTCTTTGGGGTTTCTTTTATTATTTTCATTATTATTGTATGAGGAGGTAAAAAAAAGTAGAGTTTTTTTCTCTGCAACATACTTGACTTGTCTTGGCTGGGATGTGCGTGCATATAATCGCATCAAGTCAAATGTTGTTATTTGTTGTAGGTTTCAGTGCTGTTTTTTTTTGTTTCTTGTATTTTTGTCGTTTTGGTTGTGGCAACTTAAGTATGACACTATGCTACATGATGTTTTTTTCTTCTTTTCTTTTAGTTTTGTTTAGTTTCTGGCTTATGGTTTGTTCTTTTTGTGTGTGTATGTTTTTGTGGGTTATATGAATGCAACTGTCATGGCATCAAAAGGCTTAAAGCGCATGTCATCAGGCATAAAAAAGAGTACAACAACAGCTTTAACTATCAAGTATATCCACCAACTAACCAATACCACACCATCAACAGATGACCACAATAGTTCAAGCAACAAGTTGCAAAAAAAGAGGCAACAAAAACATAATGTATATAGTTTGAACTGAAAGCATATGATCGTCATTATAATACTACAAAACTAGGGCAGGTTGTTAAAAGTATCAAATGTTTATAATAAGCAAAATAGAAAAATATTCTAAGAGAGATTTCTTCAACTCTGTGAACTCTCAAAGCCCTGTACGTACCGCACTGAAATCACTCTATCTTAACGCTATAGAGCAACGAAACATTCTCTTCCCTTAATATCCTTAATGAATGGAAAGTATCAGAATCTTCACTATTGGAACTAAACTTTCCATTACTTTAAACCTCTGTTTACTCCTCTTTTTTTTCCATAACAATTTCATTTGTATTATTTTTTGTAAACTTTACTGAGCCGAGAGAGAGAACCATCCAGCCAGCATAGATAGGCAAATAGACAAAAAAAAAGAAGCATTTGTAGACTCAACATGACGTATGTCATTTTTACACACATGCAACTTGTACATTAAAGGTGTTGCATTAAACGATTTCTTATGCTTGCCACCAGAGAGAAGGAGGGGGGCGAGGCAATAAGTGGCATGAAATAGATAAAAGATTTGCAATAAAATTCATTTAAATTTTATATAATAAATTTTATAACAATTAAGAATTTTCTATTTATGTTTTCTTTTCTCTTTGCAGTTACAAAAATCTAGAAAAAGATGAGCAGCACTTAGTAATAAAACGGTAAGTAGTTAAGCTATTCTTGTAATCAATCTTTTTCTAAAATTTTTCTAAAATTTCTTTACTTATGTATGTATTTAAAGCAAAATTTAGTCGTTTGCTTACCTTATGCTACCCAGGTAATCTAGGGAGTACACAGTTTTAAGGCAGAATTGTCTCTAACATTTAGTAGGTTTAAAATTTATTTAGTTTTTATATTTCTGCATCATGTTTTACTTAAGAGTTTTATGTAAAGTGAATTCAAGACGATTGACTACATTACAGATCCCTGGTAATGTAAGTAGAAGCTTATTGTCTTTTGAGTGTCCCCTAATCATATGAAAACGAGTTCAATTTTCAATATTTATTACAGTTGGAAACCTAATTGTTTTTAATCAAATATTAGTTGATTTAATCCTAGTAATCTAAGGTGTAGTTAGTTGTGTTTTAAGTATTTCTAAATATGTAGAATAATGCTTAAACTTCAATATTTTCGATATTTCTTAACAATATATCATCTTAATGCCTTTTATAAAGCAAATTGTTTACTATATACATCCTTGGTAATCTGTCGAGTATCCAGTAAGCTTTGAAGTGTCTTTAAGTAATCTAGAGTTAAGTTCAGTATTATAAATTTTCTTTAGTAAACAATTATTGATTTTTTGTTTTCAAAATGCAATTAAAAGTCAATTGATTACTTTAAACCACCCTGGTAATCTAGAGAGTAGTGAGATGGCCTTGCTAAGACCTTAACTTAATCAGGGTAAGTTAAAATTTCAATATTTTGTTTATTTTTGCATTAAATTTAACCAGTACTTTTTTAAAAAATTAAATTTAAATCAATTAACATTTTACATCACCTAAGTAATGTAAAGAGTAGTCAGTTGCTTTTTAGCTCTAAATCTTAAAGCAATTAGTTTGAATATATAAACTTTTTTACACTTTACTTAAGAAAAAGTTATTTGAATGTGTAGGATATAATGAAGTTACTAGCTACTTCGTACCAGGTAATGTAAAAAAGAGTCAGTTGTTTTTAAATGTGTCAAAGTTTTCCGAAATGAAGTTTTCACTTCTATATTTTCTATAATTTTCTTCTATTTGGGCAAATTTGTCTCTCAGTGTGCTAAGCAAATTGAATTGATCACTTTTTAAACCCTGAGTAGTCTTGGTGGGTCAGTTATCTTTAGGAGTCCCTAGAGATGTAAAGCAAACATTTTTCTTACATTTTACTTAAAGCAATTAGATAATTTCATTCTGTATGACATTTTTAAATGAAATTAAATCAACTGGTTACTTAATACATCCAGGTAATCTAGCAAGGTATCAGTTGTAATATAGTGGTACATTCTTTATATAAAGTTTTAAATGGATTGTTTAAAAGCTAAATTTGGCCGGATGTATTAAAGCCAAATTTGATCAATAGTTTTCTTTGATCAAATTCAATTAGTATCAAAAACATTTGCTGGGTTAGTTATACAAAATGCCTAAAACACACAAAACAAGCAATTATGCTTCTTTTCATTAACTTTTCTATTAATTTGACAAAAATCTTCATAACATATTTTGTTACTTAAACTATATGTTCAAAATGTAGCTTACAAATAGATCTGCTAGTCAAAAGACGGCCGCGGCGCCATTTAGGTTACAATTTTTAAATCCACATTTCAGCACTTTTTTCTTTAAAGTGAAAAAAAACGACAAAAAAAACTTGAATTAACAAAATTTTCTGTATGTTAAATATGAAAGAAAGCATGAATTGTTTAAACAAACAATTTTTGTTTTACTTTCATTTAAAACAAATACACCGCATTATGAATGAATGAATAATAAAAAATTTATTTAAATACAAAAAAAAAAAACAATAAAAAATGTCATTGTGTTAATGAAATAAATGAAAAAAATTATACCAAGTAATGGCTAATTTAATAAAGTTATTAAAAAAAATTAATTTGCAAAACGTAATGAAACACATAGCCACAGCAAGTTTTAATTTCATTAAAGATTTTTTTTATGAAAAATAATTAACAAAAGCTTAGTTGTCAAGTTAAATACGTATTTTTTTCAAGTGATTTTGCAATAAAAAAAAACTTTTTTAATGACCTTAAAAATTTTAATGTTTTTGAAAAAAATTATAATTTTTTAAATTTATTTTTAAAAATTTGATAATTTTTTGTATAACAAACAAATGTTTTTGACAAACTTCTTTGCAAGGTCTGTAGTTTTTAGCTAACAAAACAGCTTAGAGCTAAAGATTACTAAATTCCAAAATTGTAATATAAAAAAATCTTTAAAAAGTCAAAAAGCTCTTTTATTGTGGTGTAAAAGCTAATCAAAATTTCTAACTAAAAATTTAACATTTTTTATTACCTTTCAAGGCATCATAATTTCGTTTTGCTATTGTCTTAAAACATTAAACTCAATTGCTCAATCTCTCCCTCTTTTAAAACCTTAAAATTCCTAACAAAATTTTCAATTAAAAAAAAAAAAAAAAAACTCTAATTCGTTTTATGACAAAACTGGCAATCTGTCTAAAACGTTCAACATTTTCAATGGCATTAAAACTCAAATAAACGAAAAAAATCATTTAATATTAAATTCTACTTAAAAAAATTCACCTGTATAAAAAAAGCTCAATGTCTACTTGCCACAATATGACAAATACAGGCTTTCGAAAAAAAAAAATAATCGTAAAATAAAAAAAAAATAAAACATTAATGCAATTCCTTAGTGGCCTAAAATAGAAGGTCGTTGTTGTTTACCATTTTTAGAAGAAAACGTTAAAAAAAACTTATAGAAAAAAAAAAACGCAATAAAAAACACAAACTCCTGCGCCTCCCATGCAATCTCTACATGTTTGTAATGGTTGTAGTTGTTAGTTTTTGTCGACAAACAAAAGATTTAAGCTACAAACTTGAGATGATCAAAATTGTGAACTTAAAACAATACATACACACACTTACACTTACTCATACTCGTACATTTGTATATTCTCTTAGATTTAAAGTCTACGCACTTTAAACTGCAAGCAAAATTTTAAATGTTTCAATATTAAACGAATTTTTGTACGTTAAAGTTTTAGAAAATTTAAGTCTCAAATCTGAATTTTAGTATGAAGTTAAGTACGAGGATTTTAAAAAAGCTTCTTCAACAAAAAAAGGGCTTAAATGTTTTTTTGATAAAAAAAACTGCTAAAAGCTTTTGTGCTATGGAATAAAAAGCTTTTTTGATAAAATTAATATAAAGCTTTTACGATGTAAAAGGTCTCGACAGTTCTTTTGTTTATTAATAATCTTCTTAAACCTTTTTGTTTGAAACCTTCTTTAAACAAACAAATTTTTAAAAAATGCTTCTAAAATCTTTTTTGATAAAATTCATATAAAGCTTTTACATGAAAAAGATCTCAACAGTTCTTTTTCTGATTAAAAAGCTACTTAAACCTCTTTTGTTTGAAAAGCTTCTTTAAATATAAGATCTTCTCTTTTTATTAAAGAGCTTTAAAGCTATTTTTATTAAAAGCTGAAATGTTTTTGATAAAAATCTCCAAAAAGTTTGGAACAAAAAGCTTTAGAAACTTTTTTCATGAAAATCATCTAAAAGCTTTTCCGATGAAAAAGCTTCCAACAGTTTTTAACTAATAAACTTTTTTGATTAAAAAGCTTCCTCTTTTTTGATTAAAAGCTTCTTAGAATAAAAAACTTAAAAAAAATCTTCTAAAAGCTTTTTTATTTAAAAGCTCCAAAGCACTTTTTTTATTAAAAGCATTAAATATTTTGATAAAAAAAATTCCCAAAAGTTTTGTGCTTTAAAAACTTTTAAAAGTGTTTTGGAATAAAAAAAGCTTTTTTGGTAAAAAAAATCATTTAACTGCTTTTCCGATTAAAAAGCTTCTAACAATTTTTTTTATTAAAACGCTTCTAAAACTGTTTTTATTTAAAAACCTTCTTTAAATAAAAAACTTTTTTTAAGTTTTTTATTTAAAAAGCTTTAAAGAGCTATTTATTAAAAGCTTTCTATTAACTTCTGTGTTTAATAAGCTTCTAGAAGCTTTTTTGATTGATTAAAATGATTCAAATAGTTTCTTCAAAGACAAATATTAAAGGTTTTGATTAAAAAGCTTCTTACTTATAATGATTCTAGGAGTTTTTATTCAAAGCTTTTAATAGCTTCTTTATTAACAGCTTTAAATGCTTTCTAACACTTCAAATAGCTTATTCAAAGACAAATTTTAAAGTTTTTGATTAAAAAGCTGCTAAAAAGCTTCTTACTTAAAATCTTTAAATGCTTTCTTAATTAAAAAGCTTATAAAAGCTTGTTTCATTCAAAAGCTTCTAAATTTATTTTCTTCAAAAGCTTCGAAATGTTGCTTAATTACAAATATCCTAAAAGCTTATTTCACTAAAAAGCTTTAAGAGATTTTTCGATTTCAACTGTAGGGTATTCATACATTTTAGCATTTTTTTGATTCGTTGCGTATAAAGTCTAAAGCATTCAAACACTATTTATAGCAAAACGCATTGACTTGACTTGGTAAGACAAGCATATGATCGATCTTGACGTTTTTGTATTTTTTCACAATTTTTTTTTCTGATTTTCATTTTGGTATTGTTTGCTTATACACTTGGCTTAAATCAGAAAAAACACATAGACACAACAACAGAATGACAGACAGACAAAACGGCAGACAATCTATAATATAAACAAACAAACATACATAGATACAGAGTGAGAGCTGTAAATGCTTTAGCATCATTTTATAATGTTTGTTGTTGTTTTTTTCTCGATTTCGTGTGCGTTAACGTTCAAATTAAAAATGCGTTAGCGTTTTAAGTAGATTCTAAAGGTGAAGGTGTAAGTAAACAATTTTTTTGTGTTTAATGCAGCAAGCTGCAATCTATCCTCTACATTTATGGTTACAAAAAATATACAGCTTTTTTTGTGGCACTTTTTTGCACTAAACAACAACAGCAAAAAAGTTGTTTGCTTGATAATTGTATTGCAGCGACAGACAGCCGGAGTTTTATAGTTTTGAGATAAAATATCATTATAATTTGTAAAATTTTTATTAAATTTTAATGTTCTTGCCATTTTTATTAACGCGTGTATGTGTTTTTTTTTTTGTTTGTTTTGTTCTCCTAACATCATACGCCTTTAATTATTTAATAGGAACCAAGCCAAGAGTACAGCAGCAAACACCAAAAGATAAAAATCTTTCTTTTCTAAACAGTA
>NW_023995256.1:0-5000 GCF_015586225.1 Lucilia sericata
ATGTATGTATGTATGTATGTAGGTGTTGTTATGACTGTAAACATGGTAAAAATAAGCAATTACTTGGTATACAGTATTGCTTAAAACCTAGGTAACTTTTTCTGACTGTATAATTAATATATCTGATGTATTCTATTTAATTTGATTTACTTACTAGTCCCCTGTCTAATCTATCGACTAGACCATTGACTATTCTATGTACTAGTCTAGTACTAGTCTCTTGACTATATATGGACTTGAATCATAGAATTTTCAATAGACTAGCCCATTCAATAGACTAGCCCATAGACTAGCCCATAGACTATTCCATAGACTATTTTATAGACTAGTCATACTAGTCCATCGAATATTGACTAGTCTATGGACTTATATATGGGTTAGTACATCGATTAGTCTGTTGACTAGTCTAGTCTCTTTACTAGTCTATTAACTAGTTTATTGATTAGTCTATAAAATAATATATTTAATAGTCAATGGATTAGTCTATGGGCTAGTCTTTTGACTAGTCTCTTGACGAGTCTATGGATTAGTACATCGATTAGTCTATTGACTAGTTTATTGTCTAGTCTCTTGATTAGTCTATTAACTAGTTTATGGACTAGTCTATAGACTAAGGAATAGTCTATGGGCTAGTCTATTGACTAGTCTATGGGCTAGTCTTTTGAGTAGTTCCTTGACGAGTCTATGGATTAGTATTAACTAGTTTATGGACTAGTCTATAGACTATGGATTAGTCTATTAAATAGTCTATGGGCTAGTCTATGGATTAGTCGATTGGCTAGTCTATTGACTAGTTATTCTATGGACTAGTCTATTAAATAGTCTATGGGCTAGTCTTTTAATTAGTCAGTAGACTACATAATGCATAGACTTCACTATTTAGTCTATTGACTAGTCTATGGATAGGTCTATTGAATAGTCTATAGGCTATTCTATGGATTAATCGATTAGCTAGTCTATTGACTAGTTAGTCTATGGACTAGTCTATTGAATAGTCTATTAACTAGCCTATTAACTAGTCTATGGACTAATCTATGGATTAGTCTATGGATTAGTCTATTGAATAGTCTAAGGAATTATTACAAACAATTGCAGAATATTAGCAGATATCTAAAAAAGGAAACCCTGTTAATATTTTAAAAGAAGTTTTAAAAACCATTAATGATAACAGATAACAGTGACGTTAATACGATCGAAAATGACAGTTAAGAGGAAAGAGATAAAGAGAGAGAGAGAAGAGCGAAAGTGACTACGTAATATTTATTTAAAAAATTGTATTGACATAACGCATTGTATAAAGATAATTTTATAAAAATAAAAATTCTCACTTAATTATTTATATATATCAAACGATTAAATCAACACAGGTGATTAAAAACAAAACGTAAATTAAAGATTAAAATTGCGATTAAGAACTGATGCAATAATACAATAAACATAAGAAATGGATTAAAAATAACTCAAAAAAAATTAAATGAAAGTTTGTTTAAAAAAATATTAATCAGCTTAAAAAAATACGAAAAAAAAATTAATTTAAGATCGAACATATTTTAACCATCTTACATGCATAAGTACTTATAATTATCAGAAGGAAATTGCATTAGTTTAGCAAATTTAGTTTTTATATAAAAAAAAAATATTCAATTATTAAATAAATTTTCTTGTTTTTCTATTTCCATATTTTCAGAATGTGTTCCGCTATGAATAGCTCATATACGGATAATGTCCATAACATTAAACATATAACCTCAAAACCTCTTATCAACGAAAAACATTTAACAACTACTCGGAACGTTAAATTCGAAACCGATGACATTCCCTATTTAAGTGAAAAATTCGATGAGACAGAGGATAATAATTGCGCTCACATCAAAATGGATACAAATTGTACAAATGACAACGATGACCTCAACAATGCTCTAAATAATTGGTCCGGCGGTGGTGGCGGTGGTAGTGGTGGCGGTGGTGATACAACAGAAGATGATATAGGCTTTCAAGATGATAATATATCGCATGTGGGCTCAGACTATTCAGAATTTCAGGCTACGGAGCAAGATAATCTATTTGCTCAACCCAATCCACCGGATGTTTATGGTGGCGACTTAAATGATGCCGATATTAAATACAATCCTGCAGAACTAATGCTCAGACCACCTTCGGGTTCAGCAATGCATTTTAATTATAACTTCCCTGCCATACCATCACAAACAGAACCTCCACCTCCAACTTCGGTGCATCGCAGTTCAAATTTGCCACATAATGCGCAATTGCCATATTTATATGGTGCTAATCATCATCCAGATATGGGCAGCTCTTCAACATCAGCTGCAGCTGCTGCGGCAGCATCATCGTCCGCTACTGGCTCCAATTATTCAACAAATTCACATTCAAATCCTGGATGCTTCCATCCGAACATGTGGTATCCTAATGCACCTTTTGGTACTTATAGATCCTATGGATCTCATGCATATGGACGTCATTATGGCCCTCAACTATCCCATGATCATATGATGGACATGTTTCAATTATCAAATAGGTAAGTAAAACAAAGCAAATTGTAATTGAAATGAAATCTTAAAAGTTGGATATTAGAGAAGTTTTGAATAGGTCAAATTTAGATCGAAACCTAATCAAATAAGAATGACCATTCCGAATCTTATATTCCGCCATCAGAAACTTCTCATATATAGATATTAATAAGGGTAACTTTCGTAGGAGGTGCTTTTATGGTAACTTGGGCCAAATAAGAACCAAACAACTTAGAATTCGGGAGAATGATTAATTTCTGATTTCTAACAGATGATTTTTGTTGATTTTTTGTTAAATGTGAATTTTTAAACGATTTATTGACAATAAAATAATTTTCTTTAAGAGAGCTTTTAGGGAGGGGTTGTTGCTCGAAGATTTTGGTTCAAAAGCTTGCTTGAGAAAAAATTTTCGTAGTTCTAGTTGGAGAGGATAATAGTTTCTTCCCATTTGATGTGCATTATCCATTCTCCTGTCAAACTAATCTCTTAACCTTTGGAACGAATTTATCACTAGTTTTACTACAGTTATATTTTTTAAATGCTAAAGAAGAGGAATAAACCCCAAAATACTAAATTATAGATTAAATATCGCGTTTTAAAACAGTTATATTACTATAAATAAAACATTAACAACACGTTTTAGTGTCTATTTTCAGCATTTTTGTAGTTATTTTTAGTAACATCAACTTTCAATTAAGTTTGAATTAAAAAGAAAATATCCATACAATTACACAGATTGTACGCCCTTTGAATTTGTCTTTTTTTCGCAATGTGAGATTGGTAATGCATAAATAATTTATTCCTAAAGGATTAAAAACTTTATGGTTAACAAAATATATACTAATACTAATACATATGTATGTATGAATGTAAATAATAAATTGATAACCTTTTTCGACTCATGGCCGGCAGTTTCCTAGAGTATATTCCCCATAAACATGTGTCAATATTTTTAGTTTCTAAATGAAAGAAACCGAATTAGGGACAAACAGAACAAATAGTTAAATAAAGCAACGAAATTCATTCAACCCCATACAAAATAATCAACATTGAACCGACCACGCAAAGTAGTATGTCTCCTCCCCGGGATATAAAGAACTGGGGAAAAAACACAAACAAGATTCACACACTTAAACTGAATTAAAGTATAATTCATAAATGAATGAATCAATGAATGACTACTTCTCTAGAAGCTAAATCATATCAAACATGACAGGCACGAACACAACTCAACAACAGCTCAATAAACCAAAACAAAATCAAGTCTCCCGCAGGATCATCTCAAGTGGGGGGCAGCACTGTACGATGTCTTGAAACATTAACTAAATTAACAACTATACAAAAATATAAAAACGAGATTCTAGGACGAATTTAACTACATACTTATGCATAGGGTTGTAAGGATGTAGTTTGTGGGTAGATACATACTTATGTACATATATGTATGTGTGTTTTAAATCGTACTATTTACTAGTGTCTTATAGACAAATACACATGTTTAGATACAAACAGTAGTGTTCGAAAACAAAGCAATTTTTTGTTATAACGATTTAAAACTATGGTTTTGGGCCATTAAAAGGCTGGAAAGCCTTCATTAGTTAAAATGTTATTTAGATTTCGGTATCAACTGAAAACTAAGTTTACACCACTAACTTACCACATAAATCAATTTGATTACTTTATCAACAAAACTTGCTTACGTTACAAACAATACTGTTTGTATCTGTATGTATGTAGAATTACATATTTGTATTTGTATGTAAATTAACGTCATGTGTTTTGTAAAGAGCTACGAAAATCTTTTTTTAGCTTTTTACCAAAATAACAACTTAAATCAATATAAATATGTACTAGTTTTTGTGTGTGTCTGTCTGTCTACTACTTCTTGTTAATTTTCTTCTTCTTCTTATTAACCCTTAATTTATCCAATCACCTTAGATTGCTTTGACAGTTTGACACTTTTGGTTTGTTAAGTGAAGATGACACATTTTCTTTGCGACTTTTATTAACAATTTGAAATGGATTTTGAAATTATTGTAAGTTACAAAAGTTAATACAACAATTTAGCAAATTTACTATTTTGTATAGTAATTTTAACATAGAATTATCCAATTCTTTCTGTATGTATATTAACGAAAAACAAAGTATTTATCTCTTCAAAAGTCCTGTTATACTAAACCTAGGACCTCTTATTCATCTAAGAAATTGATTCTGAATCAATTAGTATGCCTTTAGTGTTGCATGGTATAATTACTTTATTTAAAATGATTTATTTCTCTCACATACATACATATCAATTAAAATATTTCTAAAGAAACACAAACTTTTTAATTAAATTAATGTTTGTTTTAAATTTTAATTGTCTGTCATATAGACTTTTTGTTAACTTTTATTGAAATTTTATGAATTAATTAAGGTTCTTGCACTTTTATCGGTCACGCAAGTGTCTTTGTGAAAAAAATCATTTAGATA
>NW_023995256.1:10000-134419 GCF_015586225.1 Lucilia sericata
TTGAGTTTGTGGTTCAAAAAATAATTAAATATTTTATAAAATATGATTTCGAAAAGCCTGAATTATTGGCTAAATTTTGGTATTTATCAGGGCCCAAATTTCTCAGAATATTTAAAAAAGTTAATCAAAAGGTTAATTTTGAACTAAAATTGAATTTTAAAATGTATGCTTAAGAAAGATGGATTGTTCCATCTTTCTTTTTCTCTTTCTTTCAAATTAATTTAATTTCAGAACTTTCTAATTTTGAAAATAAAACATACTTAAAATCAGTTTATTGAATGGGACTTATGTATAATTAAGTCCCAGATGATTCAATCTCAACTTAGTTCTTTTGTTTTTTTACATTTTCAAAAACAACAACTTTTCTATAGAAAAGGTTGCTCAGATTCTGACAACTTTTCTATAGAAAAGTTTGCTCAGATTCTGACAACTTTTCTATAGAAAAGTTTGCTCAGATTCTGACAACTTTTCTATAGAAAAGTTTGCTCAGATTCTGACAACTTTTCTATAGAAAAGTTTGCTCAGATTCTGACAACTTTTCTATAGAAAAGTTTGCTCAGATTCTGACAACTTTTCTATAGAAAAGTTTGCTCAGATTCTGACAACTTTTCTATAGAAAAGTTTGCTCGGATTCTGACAACTTTTCTATAGAAAAGTTTGCTCAGATTCTGACAACTTTTCTATAGATAAGGTTGCTCAGATTCTGACAACTTTTCTATAGAAAAAGTAGTTCAGATTCTGACAACTTTTCTATAGAAAAGGTTGTTTAGATTCTGACAACTTTTCTATAGAAAAGGTTGTTCAGATTCTGACAACTTTTCTATAGAAAAAGTAGTTCAGATTCTGACAACTTTTCTATAGAAAAGGTTGTTTAGATTCTGACAACTTTTCTATGGAAAAGGTTTCTCAGATTCTGACAACTTTTCTATAGAAAAGGTTGTTCAGATTCTGACAACTTTTTTATAGAAAAGGTTGCTCAGATTCTGACAACTTTTTCTATAGATAAGGTTGCTAAAATTCTGACATCTTTTCTATTGAAAAGGTTGCTTAGATTCTGACAATTTTTCTATCGAAAAGATTGCTCAGATTCCTACAATATTTCTATAGAAAAGGTTGCTCGGATTCTGACAAGTTTTCTATAGAAAAAGTTGTTTACATTCTGAAAACTAAAAATTTATATTTTTTTTGAATGTTGATGGAAAATGTGAAAGGATATTCAACTTAGACAAAAGTTCCTATGAGAAATACTAAAATAATTTAAGTTTTCATTAAATAAATTATTAATTATTTATAACGTTATCTTTTATCATAATTTCCCACAGAAAGAACATCAGAAACAACAAGAAATGTATATAAATATAACCAACGAATTTGAAGTTCAACGAAAAACTAGTGAAAGTAGTAGCAGTAGTGATAGTGAAACTATACGAAAATGTGTGGAAAATGGTTCAGAAGAGTTACAACAACAACAACAGCATCAGCAACAAAATTCCACACATACCGTGCCACCTACAACAAACAACAATAACAGTAGTGTTGAAACTGACAACGCACATTTATAAACTGAAAATAATTTGCAACTATGATTGCAAAATAAATATAAATAAGAAATATTTAAAAAAACAGGACATTAAGAAAACTAAAATTATAATAATAATAATAATAATATTGATTGAAATGCCTCAAGAGTGAACAATACAGAGAATAATGAATATTTGTTATAAACAAAATGAAAATAAAATAAACAATATTTATACAACTATTTACATAAATAAAATAGGTTTCTTTAAACAAAAAAATTCCTTATTAATTATTTTTTTTTTACAAAAAAAATGTAAGAAACTAAAAAAATATTGTACGTCTTGTTAGCAATGACGTAATAAAACTTTAAATACTAAAATTTTAAGAAAAATAAAAACTAACTTAAAAACTTTTAGATTTTATTGAGGTAAGGTTTAGTAGTCTAATTATTATGATAATTTAATTTTATAATTAAAAAAATAGTTAGGTATAAATTAATGAAAATAAATAAAAATTAAGAAATGTTGCAATACTTATGCTCCACACTGTATGTCTGATTGTTTATACACCCTAACACACATACTTTGCATAAAATAAAATATTAAAATGATAGCTAAAATATTGAAAGAATAACAAAACAAACATGGTGCAATTTAAAATTAATTAAAATATTCAAATTTTGTTATTAGTTTTTTTTTTATTAATATCTAGATTAGTGGTCTCAAAGTTTTGAATAAGGAAAAAAATTAAAGAAATTCTAAATACAATTCAAAAATTTCTGTAGAAACCAGATTTTTTTTTAATACAAATTAAAACTTTAATATTTTCTCAATACTTTACCATTTCCAAATGTATTTTAGAAATGTTTATATCCCCTATCACATCAAATTCGACCGAAAGGGGTAAGTTATGATTCTCCCAAGAAAGTTTCATTTTAAAATAACTGGTTATAAAGTGAGCGAATAGAAAACCACTTCCATAGCTGTCCCCACGGTATACTTAATAAGGTACCAGCACTTGAAAGCAACCGCACGATTGTCAATTTTTTTTATATGGAGTTTGACAAACGTGCGGTTTAAGTCTGCATACAAATCTATGTATAAAAAATTGTAAACAATCATCAGCTGGGCTAGTGATGTCATCTTGTATTCAGTACACCCTGGCTGTCCCCTTTGCTTTTCGACATACTATTTGTAATTACACTGATTCAATATCTAATAAATGATCCTGTGACCGAATTACCGCATACGTGATCAAGTAAGATTGATCGTAATTTTCCGGACCCTGTTCTTTAATTACACAGCCCAACAAAAATTCAAATGAGTAAAAGCTCAAAGACCAAGTTATACTTTTCTAAAGGATTGAAGTGCGCTGAACACTACTCCCCTGTAAGTATTATTGGGCTACTTGATCCGTTTAGTAGACCTACATATGAACTGCAGGCATGGACCATGTTTATTTTGTATAAAACAACCTTAAGACCATAGGACATAACAATGTTAAATGGAGTATTTTCGATACATTTCGATTAGTTTTGGACCTGTCCTAGTTTCAATTTGAACAGGGTTTGTGTCATTTTATGGCTGTTTCTAGCTTTAGGTTAAGTTATCTCGTATAAAGAAGATTATATAGCAGAGGTTTAAACTTTATTTTAGAAATTAGACTATCAGACATAACAGATTTTATATTTGAACATAGACATGTTCAAACATTAGAACACGATATATTGATCCTTTAGAAAAGTAAACTTTGACCGCTGGGTCATGATACAACCATATTATTATTGTTTTATTATGCTTTGGGTTAAAAATTGTTAACCTGTGTGTTGTTCTAAAGAAAGTTTATTTCTGAAGCTTTACTTCAACTAATACCGGATAGACATTTCAAAAAAAGGTATAAATTAAAGAATTAGAACCGCATGCCGACCAGTTTCTTAAAGTAACAATTTCAAACAAAAATAATAAGTTTTAATACCAAAATAAAACCAGTATAATGGAGGTTACTTGAGCGAGTATAAGGAAGGTTACTTGAACGATTATAAAGGGGTTACTTGAACGAGATTTCGTAACATTCAGTTGCGAAGTCTTTTTCTATCGAATAGAAATACGCTATAACTCCTCAAGTTAATATATTTTTGATCTAGAATTAATTTCGGAATTAATGATATTTGTTATGTCTTGTTGGCAAAAGTTTACCGAAAAAAATCGCAAAAAATGGGGCCAAATAACATTATTTAAAATCGATTGAAATTTCAACTAAATTGAAATGAAGATTTCGTTTTATATATAAAAATCATCAAAATAAAAAATGAGTGAAATCTAAAAAGGAAACTAATGCGAATGAAATGTATAACCGGTAGACCCATAGACATAATTTTCAAATCGGGGAATAAACTTTTCAAATACTATTCAACAAAATTTGGAACTGTCTATTATGCTTATAAATATAATTATATTTAAATTTATTTCGTATATTCACTTTAATAATTGTAATTTATAAATTTTATAGTGCTACAGTTGCGAACAGAACAAATTTCACTAAATTTTCGAAATTTTCGAAGTATAGAACGAATTGGAATGTTGTGTAAACAAATCAGTAGTAATCAGTAAATATTTCGAGGTTTCTCGAATATTCTTTGTTTTGAAAAATGTCTAAAGTTAGAAGAAAAATCAATTAAATTTTGTTCGCTACTGTTTAAATATAAATATATTTAGATTTAAGTTAATATTTTTAATGCAAATTGTTACGAATTGTTAAAACTTTTTTAAAAGGAGAAAAACTAAATACTAAAAATTATTATTATTTAATATTTCAATTAAATTCTTATACAAATCGTTAATATGTTATAGTTATGTTATAGTAAATCTCTGTAAATAAAACAAATGTAATGTTTGTTTATAAAACGATAAACTGGAGAACTACGGCACCGAAAGGCATTAAATGTCTACTCTATAAGTCGTGAGAAGTTTTTATGTTAGGTTTTTTTCAACGATTCAAAAGAAAATTATTCGTCTCGTTGCCAAAATAGAATGAGTTCTACTTTTTTTGGAACTAATGAGTTTTATTTTCGGAATGTTACTGAATAATTAAACGGATTCTGAAAAGGCATAAACAGTAATGAAATAATATCTACAGATTATAGATCAATCGTTTCTAAAGTAAAGCTTAGAAACGAGTTATGTTCGTCCGCCTTTGTAATCAAATCAATCTGCAGTTTGCAATTCGGAAATAATTCAATTAACTTTAGTACAATTCTCAGTCGAAGAGATGAAACATTTTAATGTTTAATGTTGACTTGGTTTGGAAATACTCCTTAGAATAAACCAATTAAATTGAATATTATTTTTGATATCCCGAAGAAGGAAGAACACACAACTGTGGTTAAATCTGTATTTTAAAGTAGACAGTTTGAACACAAAGCGTCTCAAGATGTCCAAAAAACGGGGTTTTTAACTTTATGACACAATATCCGGAAAACACAAGATTCGAATTCAGCGCTGCCTTTAAAAAAAGTATATTTTGGTCTAAGGGGTTTTCTCTCTTTTTAAATTTTTTTTGGCCTGTGCTATAGACAGATTCTTTTAAATTTTATAACGTGATTTTGGTTCATACACGTCTACTACTATAAAAAATATATTGAACTCCATTCCGATTGCAAGCGCAACTATTTTTACGAATAGGTATATAACATAATTATCTAACAAAATTTTCTAGATCCTAAAGTAACACTTTAAAAAATTATTAACGATTGTATATGAATAATTTTAAACAATTAATAAATATAAAAAATTTCAATTAAAAATGTTATGTTTTTTATAATCTAAAACAATTTTATACCTAAAAATTTATTTTAGTTAAAATATACTAATTAATTACATACTAAAAGCTATATAATATTATATAACTGCATACATATGTATAAACATGTGTATGTATTTACTATTCATACTATAGTTATATGTATAATAAATGATTGATTGTATGTATCTGATATTGTTTAAAAAAGTGAATAAATTTTAAAATAAATAATATATATACGCCATAAAAGACTGTTATAATAAAATTCTATTAAATTTAAAATATTCATAGATAAAAATAAAGAAAAAAAAAACAATAAAAACTTAATTAAAATATACTATGTATAAAACAAACATAATTACATATATTTTATATACAACTATATAAATGTATGAATGTGGTAATAAAATTAAAATAAAAATATTTAAACAAAATAAAAAAACATTGTTTTTAAAATAAAATTTTAAATATATATTTAATATATTTACTATAAATTTGTATTTGTAAAAAACTCAATTAAAAAGCAGGCAAAACTAGTAAACTTTAAAATTTATAAGAAACTAAGTATCTAATTTAAATTAACAAAAAGAGAACAATATTCGAAAAAATTCACCACTAAAATGTCTAAAAGCCATTAACTATTAATTCGTAGTTAAAATTTGTTAAAATTATTTTGAAAAAAAATTGTTTGTCCATTTTTTTTTGTTTGTTTTATACCTGTTGAAAAAATTATCTTAAGAATATGTCTAATGTTTATTAAATTTTTATTTTTCTTACCGCTATTTACTAAATTCTATTACCCTTTAATCCCTATTCCTGTATCCTTCAAGAACCCAATACCCCCTTTTTATTCACTCTGTACGTTATATAGTGTCAGTGTAATTTGTATGTTAAATGTTTTGCATTTGTTTTCATATAAATAATATAAAAACAACAACAATGTTATAAAAAATAAGTAATAAATAAAAAGAATAAAAAATAATAATAGAAATTACTTGTGTTTTACTAAGTAATCATTTTGGAAAGAAGGTAGGAAAGTTCTATAATAGAGAGTTACTCCTCAGGTTAGAAACGAAATTATTTAAAACGTTTCTTCATTTTTAACTTTTACAAAATGTTTCAGATAAGAGTAAAATCCTAAAAACCCATATTTTTGTCCTGTTAGGATATATCTCGAACACTTTCTTTTATACCCTACACCACTTTAGTTTAGGTTTGTGCTGATGTTTGTAACATACAAAAATATTCGTCCTATACCCACCTTAAAGTATACCAATTGGCTTTTCTGAGTCGATTAAGCTATGTCCGTCTGTCCGTCCGTCCGTCTGGCTGTCCATGTAAACCTTGTGTGCAAGGTACAGGTCGCAATTCTCAAGATAATTGAATGAAATTTGGCACACACGCCAAAGGACGAAGCCTATTGAAAATGGTTAAAATCGGTCCATTATTTCACCTAGCCCCATACAACAGAACCCCCCGAAAAGGGCTTCTGAGCTCATAATTATGTTAAATATACCTGTATATTGATAAAAAGCGGCACAACTAAGTTTTATACAAGCCTTAATGACCTTGCCAAATTTCATAGAGATCGGGCCTCATTTGACCCTAGCTCCCATACAAAGTCCCCTTCAGAAAATTACTTGAATGTCTAAAATTAACTTATAAACACAAATATCGCGATGAAATTCAGCACAATAAAATA
Organism: Lucilia sericata; assembly: GCF_015586225.1. Taxonomy (NCBI): domain Eukaryota; kingdom Metazoa; phylum Arthropoda; class Insecta; order Diptera; family Calliphoridae; genus Lucilia; species Lucilia sericata. Next base: position 17,022 of record NW_023995256.1, read on the forward strand.
TTATGTACATATAAATATATCCACAAAATTTTATCAGGCTTGGTCCATATTTGCCCCTAGCCCCCATATAAAGCCTCTTTCAGAAAATTAGTTTTTCATCCATAAATTGCTTAAATGTATCGGAACAAGGTAATAGAAGATAAAATGCTTTATTATCAAAAATAAATTACAATTAATATTCATAACTGGTGTAGGGTATCATATAGTCGGTCACCCCCGACTATACTTTCTTACTTGTTTTTATTTATATATTACCTATGTACATATGTATACTTATACATATCGAACAATTCGAAATTCTGGAAAAAAATTTGTTCTCCGTTATTTATAGACTGATTTTGCATTTCTAATAAAACTATAGGAGATATCATGTGTCCGTCCGTATGTTTTCAATAAACACACGGAAGGACTTTTTAGGATCATTTATGTATTTAGGATTAATTTTATTCTAATGTCATTATTAAGTAATGAGTTATTTACGGTTAAGTGATTTTGGCTTTGTATGGGAGCCATTATCAGTTATGGGCCAATTCACAAAAAAATAGCAGAATTATTTTTATATGTACAAAACTTATTCGTGAAGAATTTTGTTCCCATATGGTTATTACTTAATGATGTTCGTTTTATTGATTTTTCGGAAGAGGTCCTTATATGGGAGTTATGATCCGATCCAAATTTGAGTTGATAATACAATTTCTATTGACATTAAATTTGTAAGTGCAAAATTTTGTGGCAATGTCGATATTCTAAAGGGAACTATTAACAATAACTAAATTTTCCGGTAGTATTTAAATTTGTATCAGAGTTATTGAATCGATTCTCATAATTTTCCAAATTTTTTTTTTTTTTTAATTTTATTCTATAGTAAGACAGGCGGACATGTTTAAATTGACTCCGCTATCTATAAGGACTCGGAATTTAATACTTTATAGAGTAGAAAAATAATATTGTAGAAATGACAAACCTATGCGAATATCATATGTAAATGAACACCTCTAATGTAAAACACTTTGTTTTGATTTGATTTTCAATAACGCCGGCAAATTTTCGAGCGGCGCCTTACGTCGTTGTTTAATAAAAGCTGACTTTGGTTTCTGCTCTATATTCCAACAAAATAGTTTAACTAAAGTTATTTTAATCTCGAAATAAAGATTATTTATTTAATAATTTGAAATTTTACTAATAAATAATATGGAAAGTGTTTTGCCAATTTGTCGGGTCTGTTTAAATGCCACCAACGAATGTATTGACTTCCAAGCACCCTTCGAATTGGTGGAAAATAATCCACAAGAAAATGAATCTGTGACGCCAATAAATTATTTAGAATGTTTGCGTTTATGTACAAATTTACCCATCGAGGAGTTTGATGATGGGCCACAATGTCTGTGTACCGGGTGTGCTACAGAATTAGAAATTGTTTATAAATTTCTACAGAAAGCACAAAGTTCTCAATCAATATTAGAGGAAAGCTGGCAGAATGATGGTCAAAATAATGAAACTATGGAATTGACAGAAATTTATATTGAAAAGTTCGAGGAGGAAGCAGCAGTCGGGACAACGGTAAGTAATACATTTATTCATTATGAATAAATATTTCATTATGAATTAATTCTATATAGAATGATAACGATGAAATATTAAATCAATCAGAAGCCGATGAATATTTTAATATGAGTGACTATCATATTTTGACTCATATGGAGGAGGAATTTGAAATAAGTGGTAAGCATCATCATAATTATTTTATTATTAATGCACTGAAAAAGTTTTAAATGATTATTTCCGGAGTGCAACAAAATGCATTTTGGCATTTTTCCGAGTTATTAAGGTTATAAATGCTTATTAACTGAAAATAGTTTGAAATCAGGTGGCACATTCTTGCATTTGAAAGCGATCGAAATTTCCAATAAAATATTTTAAAATTTCATTGAGGTTTTGATCGCTTTCGAATGCCAGAATTTGCCCCTAGGACTACAGACTAATAAGTAAATTTATATACATATAATCAATTACTATTACAGAAATCGAACCGAAAGAAACTCCACGAGACCAATATTCACATATAAATTCTAATTCTTTACGGGATAAAACAAAGACAAACAATTCTAAATATCACAAATGTCACATTTGCGGTAAGTAAATTTGTTTCTTAAAATTTAGTTTTTTAGGTGAAAATTCGTTTTTACTTTTTATTTCGCCAATGAAATCTTTTATTTAAAAAAAACTATATAATTTCATTCCAGGTCGTACGTATAAAACCGTCCATCACCTCAAAGTTCATCTTAACTATCATAAACGCCGGAATGTACAAGGGCAAGGTCATACCTGTAGAATTTGTGGCGAAGAGTTTCGTTTAGAAAGTTTACTGACAGAACATATGATTGATCACAAAAACAGTCGTCAGATACATAAATGTGAACACTGCGATAAGGTATAAAACTCAGTCATACGTAAATACATATAAATAATTGTTTTATTTCTCTTTGACCAGGAATTTATCAGCAAAACAGCTTTAATAAGTCATAAACGTATACATCAAGGAGAACCATTAAATTGTAACGAATGTGGAAAACAATTCAGTGGCACCTACGAGTTAAAAGTGCACCTAAGATTTCATAAACGTGAAAAACAAGAAAAGCTACCAGGAAAACAATGCAAAATATGCCTCAAAGAATTTGCAACACAACGTTATCTGAACCAACATATGAACGTGCACCTCGATAAAAGGGCAACACACAAATGTAATTATTGTGATAAGGTTAGCATATAAATATATTTCCGAAGTAAAACACAACAATTCATTTTGACTTTTTAGGAATACGTTACCCAAACGGCACTTAACAATCACAAACGTTTACACGAGGGACAGACATTAGAGTGCATGGAATGCGGTAAACAATTTACACGTAATTACGAATTGGAAATACACATGAGATTTCACAAACGTGAATATCCCTTCGAGTGTTCTATGTGTGAAAAGAAATTTACCATTAAGGGACACTTGAAAACACACATGTTGCAACATCAGAACATTAAATTAGAATGTGAGGAGTGTGGTAAATTATTTGGCTCTACAAAAGCACTAAATGAACATTCCTATACACATACAGAAATGCCTTACCCTTGTGAATTTTGCAACAAAGCCTATCCATCAAAACAAAAGTAAGTTTGGCACTACTTAAATGGAAACTAAAAACCAATTTTGTTAAAAATCGTTTGATTTTCAGATATAAATTACATTTGGAAAAAGTACACTCCATTGAAAGCCAAGATCTAGATTTATCACAGCTTCAGAGTTTAACAAATAAGACGAATTTAAAAAAACGTAAAAATTTCACATATGTTCAAGTTATAGAGGAACAAGAAGACAATGAATACAGTCAAATAGATCAACCCTTAAATAAATAACTTTAACAATAATTTTTATACCCTACACCACTTTAGTGGGGAGGGTATATTGGATTTGTGCTGATGTTTGTAACATACAAAAATATTCGTCCCAGACCCACCTTAAAGTATACCAATCGGCTTAGAATCGTTTTCTGAGTCGATTAAGCAATGTCCGTCCGTCCGTCCGTCCGTCCGTCTGGCTGGCTGGCTGGCTGGCTGTCCATGTAAACCTTGTGCGCAAGGTACAGGTCGCAATTTTCAAGATAATTGGATGAAATTTGGCACGCACGTTTTATTTGACCTAAGGACGAAGCCTATTGAAAATGGTTAAAATCGGTCCATTATTTCACCTAGCCCCCATACAACAGAACCCCCCGAAAAGGGCTTCTGAGCTCATAATTATGTTAAATATACAGATATATCGATAAAATACGGCACAACTAAGTTTTATAGAAGTCTTGATGACCCTGCCAAATTTCATAAAGATCGGGCCACATTTGACCCTAGCTCCCATACAAAGTCCCCTTCAGAAAATTACTTGAATGTCCCAAATTAGCTTATAAACACAAATATCGCGATGAAATTCAGCACAATAAAATATTATGTCAATATAAATATATTCACAAAATTTTTTCGGGCTTGGTCCATATTTGCCCCTAGCCCCCATATAAAGCCTCTTTCAGAAAATTAGTTTTTCATCCATAAATTGCTTAAATGTATCGGAACAAGGGAATATTGAAGATAAATGCTTTATTATGAAAAATAAATCACATTTAATATTCATAACTGGTGTAGGGTATCATATGGTCGGCCACGCCCGACTATAATTTCTTACTTGTTTTCATATTAAGTTTATGTATGAATCTGTTAAATATTGAATGCATTAATTACATATGCATTTTTAAAATTCAATTTTATTTTTCCTTAATAAATCTTTTTAATATACGCATTATTTTTGTTGTTATTGATTTCAAAAATTGACTTTTTGTTGAGAAGTTGATAAATTAGTAATAAGTTAAAAACTCACCATATTGGATCCAACAATTTTCATTATGTAAATATTTATTATTCTGAAATTGGTACTACGATTTCTTGTTGTCGTATCATTAAATGGGACATACGAATATTTGGATCAAGATATTCAATAAATTCATCATATTCCTCTATAGTTTTACCATGTACTCTTCTTAAGTGTTCAACTACCCTATAATAAAATCCAAACTTGTTTAAAAACCATAATATACATTATATACATATGTATGTATGTATTTTTTACCTGCTTCTAGCGAAGAAATCTTTGTTGCAAACTTTACATTTCACCGGTGGTTGATTGAGATGAATAGCTTTATGTGTCTTCCACTTTGTGGTGACAACCGACTCATTGCAATATTGACATTGTACAGTATATTTGGACTGAGTAGAAAAGAAACATTTATTAAGTGTATGTAACGATAATAAAAACATTTTACCTTTTCAGCTTTCTTATGTAGAGGAGCTGTTGAATGTTTCGCCAAATGTTTGTCTAAATCAACTTGTCGACAGAATTCTTTTGGGCATAGTTTACACGCTATCATCTGACCAAGATGAATGCGTCTATGAACATTAAGTGCTCCTCGATTAAAAAAGGCTTTAATACAAAATTCACATTTAAATTTCTTTTCACGATTTTCTGCATGAATGTCCATATGAGTCCTCAATGAATTTTTCGTATAGAACTTAAGTCCACACTGGGGACAGATTTCAGTTCGTTTTCTATTTTCACAGTGTGTAGATTCGTGGACTTTAAGGTAGGCTAGTTCTTTTACTTCTAATGCTACAGAAATTTAGTGTTTACATTAGTTTTATTATTTTATGTAAAATTAAAAGTATGAAAACAGAAAAAAATACTTACAGCAATATGCACACAAATATTTCTGTAATTTTTGCTTTTTAACAGTAGTTGACGAGACAGCAGGTCTTGAATCAGAACTTTCGCTAAATTCTTGATCGGATTGATTCTCAATTGTTTCGTCTTCACTCATTGGATTTTTTTTAGTAATAATATTGTTTATGGAATTTTCTGTACTAAAATCCAGTTCGTTATCGTAATCATTTGTGGGGTTCATTAATTCTTCTTCTATATCTGTATATGTCTCAACATTGGTCAGAGTATCATAATCATCAATAATATTAATTTCAAATTTCATTGTGGTTTCTTTACTTCCAATATGCGCATCACTTTCTTCTTTTATAGCGAAGAGCATCTCATTAAGAACCTTATATGATTCAGAAGCTTTTTCGAATAGTAAATGAGCATTTTTAAGACCACTGGAACATGTTTCACATAAATTTGTTGGTAAAGCATCTGAATCTAAAAATATGCATTGTAATTTTTTTAATTGTCGCTTCATTTAAAATTTTTGCTTACCATCTGCCTGTAACTCTGTGTATTTGTAATAACAGTCTTTGTAGCTGAAACCACATAATATTTCGATTTCTTCGTTCCAGTTTAGAGCTCCATTGTCTTCCAGACAAATGCGGCATATATTTTCGTTAAATTTCGATGGTTCCATTATTTTATTCGAAATTTAAAAACACATATCTTGTTTTAAAGTAATTATTAAAAAATACATTCTTCTTTTACCTACAGTTGTCATACACATCAGTGTTGCAAAGTGTTTTTTTGCAAAAAAACTCTAAAATATAAAAAGCGCCACTTTATTTTTCACAGTCACGCACAGAACCTACGTGCATCGAATAATCGACTTTTTGTCGAAAGAGTCGAAGTGAGCTATTTTTATAAAGTAGAAGAATAATTTCCTGAAAAGTCGAAAACTCGATTTTGTAGACAAACCAATGAAATCGGAAACTATATAAAGTCGTGAAATTTTCAATGGACTTTTGATATCAAAAGAAGTCGGTTTTAAAAATGGTAAAATTCGAAAAGTTAAAAATTAACTTTTCATATGAAAAGTTCAACTTTTTATAAATTACAAAAGTTTGACGTTTGGTCCTAATTATCCTTTTTTAAAAAAGTAAAATATGTATGTATGTATGTATATGTTATAAAAATAAAGTAACAGTACATAATAGTTTTGAGGTTTTCTCGGTTATTCATAGTTTTCTTTATATATTTCTACTAAATTTATATGAAACATATTTTTTGTATACAAAATAAAACATATTTATTGGATTTGGTTAACTTTTGAATATTCATTTCGTAACTAATTGTACTATTTCTTGTTGTTGAATCATTAAATGCGACATACGTTTAATACAATCATCATAATAATGTATAAATTGTTCATATTCATCTCTGGTTTTCTGATGTACCTGTCTTAAATGTTTAGTGCATCTGGAAGACAACAATCATATTAATATATAAAATATTTTATAACAAACTGAAAATTACTTCTTCTTAGCAAAGAATATCTTTTCGCAAATTTTACATTTCACTTGAGGTTGGCCCAAATGAGCTGCTTTATGTTCTTTCCATTTTGAAGAGTCAATCGACTTATTACAATATTGACATTGTACTTCGTATTTTACCTGGAGAAAAATTAAAAATATAATTAAATTTATTATTATTATTAAATATATTTTAAATTTATTACCTTCGAAACTTTTTTTTGTAGAGGACCTGCTGAATGTGACAATAGATGTCTATCTAAATCAATTTGTCTATAGAATTCTTTTGGACAAAGTTTACAAGCTACCATTTGACCCAGATGTATACGCCTATGAACATTAAGTCCACCTCTGTTAAAAAAGGCTTTATCACAAAATTCACATTTAAATCTCTTTTCCCGATTCACTGCATGTATTTTGACGTGATTATTTAAACCTAATTTATCGTAAAATTTAAGTTCACAATGAGGACACGTTTCAGTGCGCTGTCTATTTTCACTGTGTGTTGCTTCGTGTTTTATTAGAACACTTTTGTGAATGACTTTTAAAGCTACAAAAAATAATGATTTAGGTTAATAGGGCCCATATACTAACTTGATTGAAATAAAGGAACCGATACACATCGCCAGCATGCTGGTGCAAGCCGATGTATGGGTTATTAATTTTTAACATTTCTTACATCTTTCACGAAATTGATAATATAATATTTATAGAAAAAACAAATTATAGAAACTTACAACAATATGCACACATATGTAATTTTTGTTTTTTCTTTTTGGCAGCCTTTCTAGTTGTTGAGTCCATAGCAGATTCTGTATTAGAATCTTCGTTAGGCCTTTCCTCCAATAAGTCTTCCGCTGATGATTCATAATTTTTTATGTCAATAAAATCTACTGGTACTATTTCTTCTTCATTTTGCGAAGACATTTCGTTATTACCATCATAATTTGTATCATTTTCGGTAATTAATACTTCATTAGAATAAACATCGTCCAGATTTTTGTCCTTAATAGTATCTTCTTTAATTAAATTATCTAAATTATAATCACCCAATATCTTATGTTCAAATTCCATTGATATATCCTCCTCCATACACGATATTGGTTTAAGTTCATTAGTTTTAAGAGTATTATGTAGTATATTAAATGATTCTATAGCTTTTTTAAATAAAAAGTACGCATTTTTAAGACCCCTTGAGCATGTTCTGCATAAATTCGGTGGCAAAGGATCTGAATCTAAAAACAATGAGACAAATGAACGCATGGCTTAGCTAAGCAATACATATTTATATTTTATCCTTATGCGCTTTGTATTGTAAAATAAATAAATTAGATTTAATATTTACCAGTTGACTGCAGTTCTGTGTATTTGTAATAACAATCTCTGTAGCTCATACCAGAGATGTCGTCAATTTCTTCGTTCCAGTTTAATAATACCTTGCCCTTTAGACAAATGCGACAACCTTTATTATTTAAATTCATTTCGTCCTTTATTAGTTTTTTTGTTTCTCAATTTAACAAATTTTATTGTAAACATAAACAATGCTTCTTCTTTGTACATTGTTATGTATAATAAATGATATCATGACAGATGGCACATACAACCTTGCAGTTCTGAAAATTATATACAAACCCTATAAGAACAGTGACAGTCATTTGACCGGTCAATTGACTGTCACTACTGAGAATATACCCATCATTGCGTAGAACAAAGCTCCCATCACTTTCTTAAGGGCAATATGTAAAAAGTGATGGAAACATTTGTGCAAAGTATATTAATAAAGTAGCGACATCTCTTGTTGTACAACAACATCTACAACAACCACATGTATTTTGTTTTTGGAATAATTTAAGATTGTGTCAAAATAAAATTTCCTTGAACAACAATGTGAACAAAACATAAATAAAAAATATTACTTTTAAGTTAAAAATATTAACGATTTAATTATATTATTATATATTATACAATTTATTACACTTTTAAACTACTTTAAAACCACTTTTAATTCACTTTTTCAACTTTTCACAAATTTTAACAAATAGCAAAACACAATTTAAAAATGGCGACGTAAACAATGTTAACAATTTTCAAAACAAACTTTGACAACTTGCTTCATTTATCTAGTTAAAAAAAAATAGTCAGCTGTTCAAGTGATGCTACTTTATTAATTTACTTTGATTTTAATCAAAATGTAGTTGTTTCATTCTTTCATATGCAAATTCAACCCTATACCACACATTGGGTCCAGTAACAGTCATTTTACCGGTCATTTGACTGTCATTGTTGATGGAATCATCCATTAAATTTTTTTTTCGACAATTCTATAAAAAAAATGTTGCGTGTGTGTTAGTAAAATCATTTTGTATGTGTTAGTTTCGGTCATTCATTTCTTATAGGGAAGTAGCATTCTATAGTTAAAGAAAAAAGTCGACCGAGCGACATTGTTCACTTTTTTCTTATTTTTAAATGTTTATGTATGTTAAAAATGGGTTTCAACTTACAAATAAGAAACATTTGAAAGTATTAGCTGAACGTTTGAAACTCAATTTTTGGACTTTGCGATTTATGTAAAGTTGACTTTTTGATTTTTAGAATTCGAATAAAAATATAAAAAATATTTTTTGTGGTTTTAATCAGGGTACACTGTACACTGGTTTTAATATAACTGTAACTTATTTGTATTCGAATTGTAAAAGTCCAGAAAATACCAAATAGCTTCATTTTCATATAATTTTAAATTATTTATTTTGAAACTGGTACTAGTATTTCTTGTTGTCGTATCATTAAATTAGACATACGTATATTTGAATCAAGATATTGAATAAATTCATCATATTCCTCTATAGTTTTACCATGCACTTTTCTTAAATGTCGCACTACTCTGTAATAAAACAGAAAATAAATATTTAAGCTCTTTGAATACATACATACATACTCTTTATACCTATTTCTAGCGAAGAATTCTTTGTCGCAAACTTTACATTTTACTGGAGGCTGATTAAGATGAATAGCTTTATGTGTCTTCCACTTTGCAGTGGCAACTGTCTCATTACAATATTGACATTGTACTGTATATTTGGACTAATTAAAAACAGACACGTAGATTAAATTTATATGACTATAATAAAAATATTTTACCTCTTCAGCTGTTTTATGCAGAGGAGCTGTTGAATGTTTTACCAAATGTTTGTCTAAATCAACTTGTCTATAGAATTCTTTTGGACACAGCTTACACGCTATCATCTGACCTAAATGTATACGTCTATGAACATTAAGTGCTCCTCGATTAAAAAAGGCCTTAATACAAAATTCACATTTAAATTTCTTTTCACGATTTTCTACGTGGATGTCCATATGATTTTTCAATGCCGTTTTAGTATAAAACTTAAGTCCACAGTGGGGACATGTTTCAGTACGTTTTCTATTTTCATTGTGTGTAGATTCGTGAACTTTAAGATATGATCTATCGTTGACTACTAAAGCTGAAACGTTATAGTTCGTTTTTATCACTATAAGATTACAGATACGGAAAAATAGAAAAAGTACTTACAGCAATATGCACACAAATATTTCTTTGATTTTCTCTTTTTACTAGTAGTTGATGAGGCAGTAGGTTTTGCATCAGAACTTTCGCAAATTGCTTGACCGGAAGGCATTTCGCTATTTGTTAAATTTTCATTCTCAATTGTATCGTCTTCACTCATTGGAATTTCGTTAGTGATACTATTATTTACAGAATTTTTTGTGCTGACATCCTGTTCATTATCGTAATCACTTGTGTGGTCCAACAATTCTTCTTCTATATCTGCAACTGTCCCATCATTTGTCATAGTGTCGTGTTCAATTGTATCACTAAATTCACTATCATCAATAATCTTAATTTCAAATTTCATTGTTGTTTGTTTTCTTCCAATGCCCATATCACTTCCATGTTTTATAGTGAAGAGATTATCGCAAAGATGCTTATATGTTACGGATGCTTTTTCAAATAATAAATGAGCATTTTTAAGACCACTACAACATATTTCACACAAATTTGTTGGTAAAGCATCAGTATCTAAAAATATGAAGTAACCATGTAAATTAGTTAATTGCTGCTTAATTTGAAATTGTTTCTTACCATCTGCCGGTAACTTTGTGTATTTGTAGTAACAATCTTTGTAGCTGAAACCACATAATATTTCAATTTCTTCGTTCCAGTTGACAGTTACATTGTCTTCCAGACAAATACGGCATATATTTCGATTGAATGTCGACGATTCCATTATTTTTTCATTCGAAATTTAAAATTTTTTACAGTATTTATTAAAAAATACGTAAACAATTCTTCTTTTCCCTCAATTGACATACTCATCAGTGTTGCAAAGTGTTTTTGTAAGAAAACTCTCTAATATAAAATCGCTAAATCGTCGCCCCGAAGTTATCTTCACGTATCTCCAGAATTTTTTTTTTTTTTGGGAAATTGAAGTTAAAGTTTTAACAATTTATATAAAAAAATTGAGCCGAAAAATGTGGCTAAATTTTTTTATATAATGTAGTGCTTGATTTTTCTACATCGATTACTGTAAAAATATCCAGAGTCATGGAGTACATTTTTCAAGATATGGTCATTTTTAGCTCAAGAAGAATTTCCCAAATTTGTTGTATAAACCACTTTTTGAGAACTATTTTTTAATTTATGGCATATACGTGAAAATGTACTGATAAAAACTGCATTATGTTTTCTCTCTCAAATTATCTTCACGTATGTATGTATATCCGTTATTCGTGCAGTAACAAAAATTGGTATTTATTAGTTTAGTTAATATACACTAATTTTGTTTATGTTTATTTTTATTTATTTTAATACAATATGCATCATTTTTAAGTTCATTCTCTCTCAAACGCAGATGTTTAGCTAACTTCCCAAGAAAAACTTACATTGAAAAGTAATGAGTTAAAAAGCTAATAAAACCTCTTTTCACCAACATTTTAACTCAATATATTAACACGGTGGTGTCATTGGAGACAAGTACTTACCTCATCGCTTACAAATAGGGAGTTAAAGAAGTACTTGTTGAGGATGATGTTTTTTTTTTTAATAATAAAAAGAGCCAGCGAGTATACGAGCCAATGACTTCTGTTTGTTAGTCAAATATTCTACTCACTGCACCACTGCTTAGCTATTATATTACGCGTCAAATAATGGTTTTTACATACAAATTTAATTTTCTTCTAAGTAATGCAAACGGTAAGTAGTTGTCATTGAAAAGTATGTTGTCCAAGTAATTTCTAGATTTTTGCTGGGTTTATATACGAAATCTGTATTCGCATTTTGTAATTGCTATTGTTTAAAAAATTTTAATACAATCCAGTGTCCTTTTTAAAGGACTTGAAAGTTTTAAAGAAGTAAATTAAAAAAAAAAAAAAATAAATAAATAAAAATTCTTCTACTGCTCAAACAATGCCACATTTTGTTGTCAAAAGAACAAGAGTTGGGAAATATTTTGTATTATTTTTATTTTATACTCTCAGGATAAGAAGATATCAAAAATGTATTTTAAAATTTTTATCCTCTAATATCTATTTAGATTTTCAGTATTATTTTTTAGGAAAAAATTTTGAAGGCATTTCTGACATATTTTGATCCTGGCAGAATAAAACAAAAATAGCACAAAATATTTCCCAACTCTTCTTGTTATTTTGACATCAAATTTTGCAAGGTAGGGTAAGCAGAAGTATTTATCATTTTTTTTAAAGTCCTTTTACAAGGAAACAGGATCACGAAATAAAAAACTGTGAAAGCCGTTTAGCATCATTTATTCTCTAGTTTCAGACTTATATCATCTGGTTCGTGTCTAATTTTGAGTGTCGGACGGTGTTATATGTAGACTATTTTCAGTATTTTTATCTTTTACACATGCGTGAAGATAACACAACTTTTTTTTATATCAATAATTTCATACATTTTTTGTTGTATATCCACAAAAATGGCATATACATTAAGATAACACATTAAATTTTTAAGAAAAGTGGATATACAATAAAATAGCTAGTGAATATCTCGTAAACCACAAGAGATATAAACCTATGGATTGATTATATTGATAGTTCTTCAAATTTTACCCCAAAAAATTACCCTAACTCATTTTTTTGGATTTTGTGATATACGTGAAGATAATTTCGGAACGACGAAATGTGAATTTAACTTTACGTACGACCAGTGTAAACTTAATAAGGGGACAACTCTTTTAAACCATAATTTTCTTCAGTTTTTAACATTTTTTACAACTTTTGCAATTTTTTTCGATGTAATGGACCGGTTTATGGTATACTTAACAAGGTACCAGCACTTGAAAGCAAACGCACGATTGTCAATTTTTTTCATATGAATTTTGACAAGCGTGCGGATTAAGCCTGTATACAAGTCTATGTATAAAAAATTGAAAACAAATTATCAGCTAAGCTAGTGATGTTACCTTGTATTCAGTACACCCTGGGCCGGTTCACACAGGAAATCGTTTTAATTTGATATTTATTATTTCAGATGACACACACAACCTTGCACTAAGTACTTCTTTAATCTTGGTTCTGAACAAATTAATAATTTCTTAACTATACTATGATTGTAGGTATACAATAAGGGCATTCATGAAATGGCTACACAAACACTTGCAGTATAAGGATAAATAATTTATAAATACATTTAAACGAACTTTATATTAAATTAAAATATTTTTATCTAGAATTAATGTGTATTTTGTATATTGGTAATAAGTTATGGAAAATATTTAGTGTTAATCCGCAGGTTCTATGTCTTCATTTTGTTCTATATACAAACGTGATATTCGATCCTTTTTGTACACTATTATGCAATCATCGAACTCTTCTTGCCGTTTTTTATGGATTCTTTTCAAATGAACACAGCAGCTAAAAAAATTAAATCATAATTATTATTATTGGAGAAACAAGAGCATTCTTTTAATATATTTTTTTGCATTTTTCTACAAATATTCTATTATTATACCCTACACCACTATAGTGGGGAGGGTATTATACGTTTGTGCTGATGTTTGTAACGCATAAAAATATTGGTCCTACACCCACCTTAAAGTTTACCGATCAACTCAGAATCACTTTCTGAGTCGATTAAGACATATCCGTCCGTCCGTCCGTCTGGCGGTCCATGTAAACCTTGTGCGCAAGCTACTGGCCACAATTTTCAAGATATTTTGATAAAATTTGGACCATACCATTTTTTTTGCCACAAGGACGATGTCTATTGAAGATGGTTGAAATCGGTGCATTATTTCACCTAGCCCCCAAACAACCTTACCTTCCGATTTAGGGTTTTTAACTCATAACAATGTCAAATATACTACTATCTCACAAAAATTTGGCACAACTAAGTTTTATGTAGGCATAAATGACCATGCCAATTTTTAAAATGATCGTCCGTCGTTTGACCCTAGCCACCATACAAACCCCCTTTAGTTTGAAAGTATAGTCGGCCATGTCCGACTATACTTTCCTACTTGTTTTTTACTTGTATTTTTCTGACCAACAATTAAACAAATTATTTTATTAAATTACATACATAGATACATATGTATATGTATGTACATACATACCTGCTTCGGCTGTAATACTCGTTATTGCAAAGGGAACATTTCACTAGAGGAGTTTTTAGATGAGCAGCTTTATGAGATTTATAACTTGTACTAAGTATATTTTTGTCACAATCCTTACAGTGTACATAATATTTTGACTAAAGATAAAGATTAGATAATTTATGAGATTCATATGTGATTAACAGTGGATTTTATAAACGAAAAGAATATAAACGCTGCTTCAAAGAGAGCTATGTATTTCGCATCGACTTCAAATCATTAAACTTTCATCAAAATGTACGTATTACATTTACTTACTCGTTTCCTTATTTGCGCATTTATAGATATAGTTGAATGTGAAGCCATATGTTGATTTAAATCGTGACTTCTGAAAAACTCTTTCGAACATATATTACATGCTATCATTTGTCCCAAATGTATGCGCCGATGTATATTAAGTCCGCCTTTTCTATAAAAAGCTTTCGGACAATACTCACACTTGTGAGTCTTTACACGATTTTTATCATGTATTTCCAGGTGTTGAAGAAGACTATTTCTTGTATAGAGCTTAAGACCACAAATTTCACAAGTTTCTTTACGTTCCCTATTTTTAGCATGTGTCACTTCGTGTTTTTTTGCAATAAATTTACTGGCAAATTCTCTCGCTAGACAGGAAAGTATAACAAATTATTTTAAATTTTGTAAGAAAGTTTCGTTGATATAAAATCAAAAACTTACAGCAAACGGAGCATATGATTTTTTGCTTTACACGATCCTTTTTATTTTTTAATTTAGTGGTTTTGCTATCTTCTGGTTTGTCTTTATTTTCATCTGATGAATTTAGTTTCTCATTGTTATCTATATCGGGTTTACTGGTTTCTTTTATTGACTTACGTTTACAATTATTTGGCAAATTTATTTTTAATGCTGCAATGCTTTGATCGTCAGTGCTTTCCGAATCAATAGATTTTAGGTTTTTTCTTCTATCTCTTCGAGATTTATCGAAATCTTTTTGAGAGTTTTCGTTTAACTGTTGTTCATTTGGATCATCTATTGTTTGTTCGTCTATCAATACAGTTTCAAATTCTGTTGGGTTACATTTAATATCAATTTCATCTTGACAGGTGTCTTCCTCTATTTCTAAATAGATGAGATTTGTTTCTTCAAAATATTTATGCGATTCTATAGCTCTTAAGATAAGAGTATGGATATTTTGTAAACCAATCAAACAATTTTGACATAACATTGAGGAAAATATATCATGATCTGCATATATAGGGGGTTTTCCAAGATTTTTAATTTTGTTTGAGTAAAATATAGCAAAAAATGAACATACCATTGCATTCCAACTGGGTATATTTGTAGTAACACTCTTTGTATGTTATCCCATAATAATCAAACAACATATTATTCCAGTTTAAAACAACATTTTCATCCAAACAAATCCGACAGATGTTCTCTGTATTCTTGGGGTAATTCATTCTGGCATTACAGTTAAATTAATGTAGTAGCAGCAAAGAAACATAGCATAAAATGTTTGTGACACAGTTCAAATTAAAGTAAAATGATACCACAAAGGCGACATAAACCCAGCTAAAGGTGTTATTACACGATGTGTATTTTACGTACATATGTATATTAGGGTGTATAGTTGAAACGAAAAGTCGACTTTTCCTTTAATTAAAAGTCGAATTTTAAACTTTTCGACTTTAAGTATTTTATAAATAGTCGACTTTTCCGACCTTTTTCGACTTTTCCACTTTTTGACTATTTTCGACTTCTTTCGACTTTTTTCGACAATTTTTTGACTTTTTTAAAATTTTCGACTTTTTTCGACAATTTTTTGACTTTTTTAAAATTTTCGACTTTTTCCGACTTTTTATAATGAACCTCTGTATACTTTGTGTCTCAGTAACATTGTCAATCATTGGAAAAGACTACCGAAACATATGTTTTTATTGTGGTCTTTACTAAAGTGTTTGGTGTAAACGAACTCTGTACACCATGATCTTAATTATTTTTTTAACGTAAAAGCAAGGCGAATTCACAAAAGGTGATGGCAGTTCGGCAAATCCATGGCAGAACTAGTGAGGTGAATTACTACAACAATACAAGAACAACATGTATTATGTTTTTGTATTAGAATTAGCTAACTGTCAAAAATGACATATTAAATGTAAACAAATAACATTCATAATGTAAACAAATAACATTCATAATGTAAACAAATAACATTCATAATGTAAACAAATAACATTCATAATGTAAACAAATAACATTCATAATGTAAACAAATAACATTCATAATGGTCTTTCCTAATGTATTTATAAAATTACATACCTTTAAAAATTATCATTGAGGGAAGGACAAAGAATCATCTGTCTTTTCTACTTCCGTGGTGTACTGTATAAAAAGCTTCTAAATATAAATTGACATATCGCTCATTTACTGCAAAATTGATGAAAGTAAACTACCACCCCAATTAAAATCGAATAGTTCAAAAAATCAATCGTTAGAACTATCTATCTATCTATCTATCTATCTATCTATCTATCTATCTATCTATTATTTTATAAATAAAACAAAATATTTGTATCCTTAATAAAATTATTTTTGTAACAATAAAGTAAATAATAACGATGGAAAATTTTATTTTTTTATTATTTATCATCAGGCTGTAAATCTGCCGTTTGCTCTAAAAATAAATGTGATAAACGATTTTTATTATAAGTTATAATAAAGTTATCATATTCTTCATTCGATTTTTTATGGATTTGCCTTACATGTTGTGTGCAGCTAAAAAAAGAGAAAAATGTAACAATAATTATTAAACACAAACGGCAAGAGAATATGGAATTAAATTTAAACATTTCTGATTCAATTAGTTTATAATGAACGTACCAATCTCTTCGGAAAAATTCTTTATCACATATAGAACACTTCATTAAAGGTTCATTCAAGTGAGCGGCTGTATGAGATTTAAAACTAGTGCTCAGAATGTTTTTATCACAATATTTGCAGCGCACCCAGTATCTGGACTAAAAGTAAAAAATAAAATAAATATGAAAAACAAAATAAATATTTCATAACGTACCCTCTTTTTGCCATTCGAATTTATCGTTACCGCTGAATGGGAATTCATGTGTATTTCCAAATCGACTTTGCGGAAAAATTCTTTTGAACACAAAGTGCATGGTATCATTTGTCCCAAATGTATGCGTCTGTGGACATTGAGTGCACCCCTCTCAAAGAAGGCTTTATCGCAAAATTCACACTGATATCTCTTTATTCGATTTTCATTGTGTATTCGCATATGAGATTTGAGATGATTTTTATCGTAAAACTTAACGCCGCAGACGGGGCAAGGAACTTTACGTTCACGATTTACATGTGTTCTTTCGTGTTTTTGTAATGAATATTTGTTGTGTAAAATTTTAGCTGAAACTCAAGCATAAGTGAAAATTTAAAATTGAAAAAATAAAACAAATGAACTTACAGCATATAGAACACATACTCGGAGTATCATATTTTTTTTTCTTTTTAAGATTTTGCTCATCTAATGTTTCAGGTTCAGAAGTTTCTTTTTTATAACGACCTTTTTTCGGAGAATTTTTTAATTTTTTCACTGTATTGCTTTTGTCCTGATCAACAGAGGACTTCTTTTTTCTTTTAGTTGTGGCATACGATGTTCGCGTTGATAGTGACTCCTCGCATTCCGAATACTCTATTTTTAAAGCTAAATCAATATCACATTCTTCATTGTTTTCATTGTCAACAGATTTTTGGACATCTACTGTAGAAGAATTGTATATTTCATCATCAGTATTCTCACTCTGAAAATAATCCACTGATTCTGTATCGGTTTTCTCTACTAGAACTGTTTCAAAATCAGTTGAATTACAATTTACACTTTTTTCGGCAATATCTGTTATATCCTCAATGAACACAAGGTCATCATGACTATAAATATCCACTTCATTATGAATGCTGTTTACATCAAGCAGGAAGTTATAGGAATCAAGTGCTTTTAAAATTAAACTGTGTATATATTTCAAACCATTTGAACATTTTTGGCATAACATACATGAAAAGGGATCAGCTTCTAAAAAAAAAAAATAAGAAAACAAAAATTATTTTGTCTCATTGAAGGCAGCATCATGTTTGGGTGGTGCAAATTATCTGTATACAAACCAAGGCATTCCAATTGTGTATATTTGTAGTAACAATCTTTGTAGGTAATATCGCCATGTTCGGCTAATCTATTATTCCAATCTATAGCTATTTTTTCATCCAAACAAATGCGACAAACTGTATCTTTAAATTCCGAAGAATTCATCTTTGGCTTTGGAATAAACAATGCAATTTGTTTGCCTCTTTTTTATTATGGTAAACAATTAATTCACAATGAATTGATACCATTTAAATTACATGACCACGTTTACACGTTAATGTCAAATTTATTTTATAAATCGAATTTACGGCAAATTAACATAAGGTGGTGACAAAATTTTGTTACTGCCAATTGAAGAAATCAAAAATGTTAAAGATATTTTTAATTTATATTCCAGCTGCCGCAGGCCGGGTAAATAATTCATATGTGTTTTGTTATAAAAGTGTTCCGATACTGATTTTTTTAGTTAATAATTGTATTAAGAGGGCTTATTGACAAAATATAGAACAATTTTTTAGTGAATTTTTTACATACAATAAAAAATATATTTTTTTATAACTTATTAAAAAAAAATTTATCTTAAAATTTTTGCCATTTTTAAGTTTTTGCTTATTAAATATTTAATTTACATGACCATTTCTAAAGTCATTACTATTTTACTTACATATTTATTCCATATTTAATATATCCAAACCAAAATAATTTTAATACAATAACGTAAAATTTTTTAGTTAATAGTAATATTTTATAAAAAATAATTAAAATAAAAAATGTTAAAACTTTAGTAGTATTTATTTTTACAATTTTTATAACATATTTAAAAATAAATAGCAAATAATTAGAATCCTTATTTTTCAATTCCTTAATATTGGTATACATAATTGCATATGCACTCCCAAAATGAAATGTCTTACTCGCTCATTGCATTTTTGTATATTTTTATATATTACTCATCACTAAATTGTATATCGGCTTTTTGCTCCAGAAACAAATGTGATATACGATTCTTTTTGTATTGCACAATAAAATCATTGTATTCTTCGTTCGTTTTTTGATGAACTTTTTTAACATGGAGAACACAACTAAAAGTGAAAACAAATTATTTTTTATAAATTATTATTATTATATATAAGGACAACATTAACTATGAATTGCAATAACAAATACATACCTTCCCCGTCGGAAAAACTCTTTATTACAAATTGAACATTTCATTAAAGGTTCATTTAAATGAGCAGCTGTGTGCGATTTAAAACTTGTACTTAGTATGGATTTGTCGCAATGTTGGCAACGTACAAAATATCTTGACTACGATTAGAATTGGATTAAACTTAAACAAATTTAAATTTACAAATTCACTTACTCTTTTTTTCGTATCAGTATTTATTGTTGTAGCCGAATGTGAACCCATATGGCGATCTAAATCAATTTGACGATAATATTGTTTTGAACATAAAGTACAGGGTATCATTTGTCCTAAGTGAATGCGCCGATGTATATTTAGACCGCCTTTATCGTAGAATGCTTTATTGCAAAATTCACACTTATGCCTCTTTTCCCGATTTTCTTTATGTATACGCTTATGAGAGTAGAGATTACGTTTGTCATAAAATTTCAAACCACAGACTTTACAAGTCTCTTTCCGTTCTCGGTTTTCCATGTGGGTTTTTTCGTGCATTTGTACTGCATACTTGTTGTGCAAGATTTTTGCTAAAGAATATTTAAATAAATAAAATTTAATTCACGAAATGTAAAAATAAATGGTACCTAAACATATTTAAACGTAATATGAAAAATTATAAATTATTTTGAATTATTACGAAAGTAACGACTTTTTGAAACAAAAAGTTTACTTACAACATATCGAACACATTCTTGGCTTTTTAATTTCTTTATATTTTTTTTTGACTTTGGCCTCTATTTGTGAGCCAACATTTTCGACTTGATCACATATATTTTCATTTCTAGTTTCGCCATTCTTCTGACAATAAGTATTTTCTACATTCTCTAAGCTTTTTGATTTCTTTGTGTTATTCTCCTTAACTACCACTTGTTTTTTTGCTTTTCTTTTTACAAGAGTTTTATTTTGAGATTTTGCTGGCGTTAAGTCTGGCATATTATTATTAGAATTATCCACTTTCTTCATTTTCTCTATAGGGTTTTCTGACTTTTTGTTATATTTTTCGTAATTGCCTTTTAACGAAATATAACGTTTAGATCGTCTACCAACTTTAGTTTTTGTCGGTTTAATCTTAAAATCTTCATCTGAGTTGTCATACACAAAATGATCTTCTATTATGGGTTCTACTTCTAATTTATGCACCAGTACTGTTTCAAATTCTGTTGGTGTATATTTTATATCGGTTTCAATATTTGTGCTATTATTAACAATTTGTGTGTTGATGTTTGCTGCAGATTCTTGAAAATATTTATATGATTCTAATGCTTTCAAAATAAGAGCATGGACATTTTGTAAACCATTTGCACATATTTGACATAACATGGGTGAAAAACTGTCGAAATCTGAATAAACCGAGATTTGAGACATAAATTTAATAAAAATATTTTGAATATACATTTACAATTTGGAAGACAATACTAACCAAGCCATTCCAATTGTGTATACTTGTAATAACAATCTTTGTATGTTATCTCGCTATAACCATATATACTATCGTTCCAATCTAATACTACCGACTCATCTAAACAAATTCGACATATATTTTTCTTAAATTCCTGGGAATTCATTATTTTGTTGTTAAAATCGGAATAAAAATAAACTTTGTAACTTTTTGTTGTTGCTTAGAAAGGTAAACAAATAATTCATAGGAAAATGGTAACACAAGAGTGAAAGTTGTTATAACAGAAATAGCCTATCAATGGCACGAATGAAGAAAAACTTATAATATGAGAAAAATCTATTGTTCAGTTCACAATCAAGTTGTATGTTGTAACTACTAAAGTGTAGTAACAGTGATTGTGAATAGATCTTTTCAGCAAGTCATAAGTTTATATTCTCAATGAAAAAACAATCAAAACAAACATATGTACATAACAAAGTCAAAAGATAAAAAATCAAATAATATTAAATTATTTAAACAAGCAAAATAGACCAAATTAATTTCTTTGAATTTTAAGTTTTATTTTTTTTATTACATATTTTAAAGTTTAAACTAATAAATTTTTTAATAAGATAAACAATTTTTAATAAAATTTTGAAAGCCACAGCTTTCTACATTTTCAGCCAACTAATAAATAATTTTTCTTTTAATATCGTTCTTTTTCTGTCTAGAAAACTAACAAAATTTATTGTTTACATTTTAAAAAAATAAAAAAAATTAGAATGTCCTTTGTTTATGTTGCATAAAAATCTAAACAGACAATTCAAAACGAAATGATAACACAAAAGTAACAGTTGCAGCAATAAAAATAGAAATAATCCACTAGATGTTTAAATATGAATAAAAAGTTTAGCATATTTCATTTATTTTTTATTTTTATTATAAACACAATTTTCAAGGGCATGTTTTTTCTAATTAAATTGTAAAAAATAAGCGAATAAATGATTTAAATAGCTTTAATTGATTAAAATTTTGCTATATATCGAAAAATCTATTACCGAAATTTATGATAATTCTTTTGGCATAAAACTAGATTCTTAAAATATTGTATTTCTGCTATAAATTCTTCAAAAAGAAAAAAAAACTTGATGTAAAAGTATAGAATGCTATTTACGTGTGCCATTCATGAAACTTTTTTTGGTTTTTCTTATGGATCTTGTAATATTTTTATTATTTTCCAGTTATTTCTACATGATTTATCAAAAAATCACAACTCACCCAATTATCAACCTTATGATAGTAATTAAGAGTCAATGCTTCGTATTAATCAATTCAATTTGAGCTTAATTCGCCAAAATCTTAATTCAGAAATAGAAAGTTGAATCTTCTAATAACTTTATAAATAATATGTTTCGAATAAGATTTGTCATTTATATAAAATTAAATAAAATTGTTTAATCATATTTAATTAGCTGAAATTAAAATAAAAAAGATTGTATTTGTAAAATACTAAATAAAATTTTTATTTGAAAAATTTTTATTAATCCCCTACAAAATGAATTCGAAAAAATTTAAATCATTTAGCAAGCAATTAAGCCTTTAAAGAATAAATTATACAAGTAATGAATTCAACATTTTTAAAGTCCTAAGGAATTTAGCTTATGAATTAATTCGAATGAATGATTTTATAGAGTGGCGAAGTAATAAATTTTAATTTGATTAAACAAATTAAATTAAGCCTTAAACCTTTGTTAAGAATTAATTAAATAACTTAAATCAATTTAAATTTTACGGTCCCAACGAACCTAACGTAACATTTATGTTAATGAAATTTTCTACGTTCTGCATTACGTTTTGTATTCAAAATAGGCACCATCACTAAAGTAATGACATATACATATGTAACTGTTTTAAATTTTTGGAGGGTGGGCTCGTAAGCGTGACAAGTTTCACCATTTTTATTATTTGTTTGATTTTTAAGTTGAGACATCAGCTAGAAAATGTTTGAACTGTAATAAATAACAGTGCCAACCTCAATTTTCGAATATGTATTATATATATTTAATATTTTTCTGTATACACTTTCGTTACTTCTTGCTCTATCATTAAACGTGTAAGTCGTGGTTCAAATTTGGTATCCAATTTTTTTATAAACTTGTCGGAATCACCACCCATGACATCATGACATTGTCTCAGATGACGTTTAATACTGTAATTAAAAGTGAAATTGAAATAATAAAATATTAATTTGTGGATAGCAAATTGCATACTCTGAGTCGGGGAAAAATTGCTTGTTGCATATTAAACATTCTATTTCATACTGATTTAAATGCTTCGCTTTGTGACGTTTCCAAGAGTTGGTATTGACTTTATCACCACATATATCGCATTCCCTAAAATATTTTACCTAGCAAATATGTACAATAGGTGTAACAAATGTTAAAAAAAAAAATTGTTTATTATTTAACTTACTCGAACTTTTGGCACTACTTCAATATCTGCTTTTAAGGGCATAACATCATGACTTTTCATGTGTCGATTCAGATCGACTTGACGATAAAATTCTTTAGGACAAAAGTTACATTTTACCATTTGTCCCAAATGGATGCGTCTGTGAACATTTAGTGCGCCACGAGCAAAAAATGATTTAGGGCAAAATTCACATTTGTAATTGCGTTCTCTTTTATCATCGTGAATGGCCATGTGTGCTTTTAAGCCATATTTGCAGTACATTTTTAGGCCGCATATAGGGCAAACTTCAGTACGTTCTCGATTTTGTTGGTGTGTTTTTTCATGATTAGTTAAATGAGTTCGCGATTTAAATGTCCATGCTGCAATATAGAAATAGTTGGAACTGTATTTTTTCAATATATATAATTATATTCCACTTACAACAGTAGGCACACATTAAAATTCTTTTCTTTATCCTTTTGACCACACTTTTCGTATTAGCAGTAGAATTTTTATCGATCTCTGATTCAGATGCTGATTCCGAATTCTGAGTAAGTGAAAAATCATTATCCCGTGACTCCTCGTCAGATACCTTATTCATAGCTAGAGCTTCCGTTAAAACATGTCCTTTTTCATCCTTGTTCGTATTTAAGTTATCCGTAGTATTCGTGTCAAGTAAATTTTTCAAATTAACTATTACTACTTGGTCTTTATTTAATTGTAATGTATTGTCTGTTATAATTTGTGATTGTTGATTCTTTAGTTTTAGGTCGGATGTTAAAGCTTTCTCAGAATTAAATGAATTATACATATCTTCCGATATTACTTCAACTTTTTCGCTTTGCAATAACTTATCTGCATTAATTACACATTTCTGACTCTTTAATTTCAAGTCAGATGCTAAGGCTTTCTCCACTAGTATATAGGCATTTCTCAAGCCATTACCACAATCCAAACATAACATTTGTGTGCGAGAATCTGCATCTAAAATGTAAATTACTAGTTTAACACTTTCCACATAAACACTATGTGTTTACCTTGTTCCTGAAGATGCGTGTATTGGTAGTAGCATTCTTTGTAGGATGGACCAGAAAATTCAAAAACAGCTTCGCTCCAATCAAAAAATACATTTGTTGTTAAACAAATTCTACAGGGATCTTCGTTAGAATTCATGACGTTCAGTTCAGTTTGGACTTAAACAAAGTAAATTAATAAAGTAGCATCACTTGAACAGCTGACTATTTTTTTTAAACTAGATAAATGAAGCAAATTGTCAAAGTTTGTTTTGAAAATTGTTAACATTGTTTACGTCGCCATTTTTAAATTGTGTTTTGCTATTTGTTAAAATTTGTGAAAAGTTGAAAAAGTGAATTAAAAGTGGTTTTAAAGTAGTTTAAAAGTGTAATAAATTGTATAATATATAATAATATAATTAAATCGTTAATATCTTTAACTTAAAAGTAATATTTTTTATTTATGTTTTGTTCACATTGTTTTTCAAGGAAATTTTATTTTGACACAATCTTGAATTTTCCAAAAACAAAATACATGTGGTTGTTGTAGATGTTGTTGTACAACAAGAGATGTCGCTACTTTATTAATATACTTTGGACTTAAATAAAAAATTAACAAAATTTCTTGTTTACAATCTGCGAGTGTAAATTTCATTCAGCCTGGAATGATATCATGGAAAAACTACACTGAAGAAAATAGTAACTACCTTTTTGTAATATTTATGAAAATTTCGAGATTCACATGGAAATAATTGCACGGATATATTTGTCATTCCGTTTGTAATTTTTCGACCTTATAAATTATATATACATAAAGCGGAGTCGAATTAGTTTTAAGAAGATTCCAGATATCTGCGAAAAGTGAATCTTCAATAATTCTGACATGCTTTAGAGAAGTTTATTATTTAAAATCATCAAATGCGATTCATAAATAAAGGATATATGTGCAAAATTCCGAAAAAAAAAACAAGAAAATATTACGTTTCTTAACATTCTTGATTAGTTTTCGTCTCTATATTTGTGCATCATAATTTTATTTTTTTTTTTATAAATTTATTTTTCTGTATATACTTCTGTTATTTTTTGTTCTATCATTAAACTTGAAAGTCGTGGTTCAAATTTGTTATCCAATTTTATTAAAAATTTGTCACATTCATCACTTTGAATATCATGACATTGTCGAAGATGACGAGTAACCCTAAAATTAAAATGAATTTGTAATTTAATTATGTATTAAATATCAATTTGAAGAATATAATACTTTGAGTTAGGAAAAAATGTTTTACTGCAAATCAAACATTGTAATGTAGGCTGGTTCAAATGCTTTGCTCTGTGATGTTTCCAATCGCTCGTATTGATTTTATTACCACAAAAATCACATTTCCTGAAATATTTTGCCTGAAAAATATGTACAAGAACAGTATTATATATTACAAATACCTTTGAGGTACTTTTCTAACATACTCTAACTCTTGGCTCTATACCAGTGTTTGATGTTAAAGGCGTAACATCATGACTTTTCATGTGTTGATCCAGATCTACTTGACGATAAAATTCTTTTGGACAAAAATTACACTTTATCATTTGTCCTAAATGTATGCGCCTATGAATATTAAGTCCACCACGCGCAAAAAACGCTTTTGGACAAAATTCACATTTGTGTTTGCGTTTTCTATTTTCATCGTGAATGTCCATGTGCATTTGTAAGGTATTTTTGCAATAAAATTTTAAGCTGCATATAGTGCAAACTTCCGTACGTTTTCGATCTAGTACGTGAGTTTCCTCATGTCTAATTAAATGAGCCTTAGTGTGAAAAATTTTTGCTGTGATATAGAAATAATTGGAAATATAATTTTTAAGGTATTTTCAGACTACAATACTGAGTATTAACACACTTCAAATTAAAAATATTATGAAAATAATTCGCATTTTCAAAACATCAATCCGAAAAATACATTTTATGTTTACACTATAATATTTTGCACTTTTCGTTCTTATTTTTAATGTATTTTACACTTTTTGTTTGTTTTTTATTGTATTTATAAAATACATACCGAATACGTTTGAAAATAAAAAGTTTTTGAATTGTTTTAAAAAATTTATGAATACCGACCGTATGCCAAAAAAAAATCAGTAATATTTTTGAAAATCAAATTACAAATTATATTTAGACTAGTAAATTGTATTATGATACAAACATTTTTGACAAATATTAATACTCATTATTGTAGTCTAAAAATACCTTTACCACGTATAGATTTATTTTTTACTTACGACAGTGGGAACACAATAATGTTAATATCTTTTTCTTTTTCGGTTTTTTTTCACTTTTGCTATTTATGTTGGTATTTTTATTGAGCCCTGACTCAGATGCTGAACCCGAATTCTGTATACTAACATCATGTAACTCCTCATCCAATAACGTATTTACAGTTATAGTTTCCGTTGAAATGTATCCTTCTTCATCCTTGTTTGTATTAAAAGTATACTCAATAGTTGGGTTCAGTGAATTTTGTGTGTCATCTATTATTAGTTCTTTTTTAAATTGTAACCGATTTTCTGCTATAATTTGTGATTGTTGATCCTTTAGATTTAGTTCAGGTGCTAAAGTTTGCTCAGAATTAATCATATTACACCTATCAACTGATATTACTTCTTCCTTTTCAAATTTTAATAGACTATCTGCTATAATTTCACATTTATGATTCTTTAATTTTAAGTCAGATACCAAAGCTTTCTCCACTAGAATATAAGCATTTCTCAAGCCATTACCACAATCCAAACATAGCATTTTCGTGTGAAAATCTGGATCTAAAATAAATGTTATACTGTAACACTTTTCAAAAATAATTGTTTCCACATTCTCTTTACCTTGTTCCGGAAGATGCGTGTACTGGTAGTAGCATTCTTTATATGATGGACCAGAAAATTCCAAAACAGATTCGCTCCAATCAAAAAATACATTTGTTGTTAAACAAATTCTGCAGGAATTCATTATATTCAGTGAATTTCAATAAAAAGTAAAAAACGTAAAAAAGTGTCAACAAATTGAAAATTACTACTACATACACTACATATACTACATATCAGTGTTGTCAACTATTTTATACTAAAACGCGCCGTCCATTCACTCAAAACGCACTAAAAAGCGCTAAAATTATATTTTTACACAGTCTTAAAAAATATAGTATTTAGCTAAAATTTGTTTATTAAAAAGATTACTCCTTAATTGGAATTTTGATTCGGGAACGAAATTTAAAAAATTAAGGTTAATACAAATATGTTCGATTTTCTTATTCAATGACTAATTGCTATCATCGATCAAGATCTCAATAACTAGTCAAAGAGATTTTTTGAAATTCCCCATAATAAATTTTATTTGTTTCCCCATAATAAATTTTATTTTAATTGTTTCCTTCACAGTGAAGTTATAAAAAAATAATGCTAAATTTTTGTGAATCAAACTTTGTGCGATCAAAATTATTTTTGTATTATTCACATTAAAATATCAATAGTTTTCACGAAATGCAATTTTAATTTCAAGTTCAAGTTAACCTAACTAAAATTAAGTTAATTTACAACTTTTCCCTTTTTTGACGTGAAAAACTTCCCTTGTTGTGAATTTTTTATAGAATTTTCTGATCAATAAAAAGCTGTTACGATCAAAATCAACTGTTGTGGAATTTCACGAAATCAATTTTCCCTTCGAAGGGATTGAAAATTTAAGAAGAAACAATTTCAATTCTTTTGGCGAAAATGGTGAATATTTTTTATTTTAGTTTTAAAGTTTTAAAATAACTTATCACACTAAAAGATCTTTGAATTACTCATAATATGGAAAGTTTAGAAAAAGGAACTTAATAAATTTTGTACGGCAGAGTACTGTCTAAAATTATTCCGTTTTATCTTTATTGTTAAACTAGAATAATTTTATGTTATTAAAAAGATTTTTCATTTGTTGAAATAAGCGCTAATTTAGCGCCTTTTTCCAAAAAAGCGCTAAGAGGAAAAAATGCGACTTTTGGATTGTTAAAAGGCGTTAAAGCTACATATGTATGTATATATGTACGTATATGCATAATAAAGTAAGGTGACTGCGATAAGCAGCTGATTATTTTTTTTATTTTTGTGTAGAGTATGCTTAATGTCAAAAGCTGTTATTGTTTACATGTTATGAATGTTAAGGTCCAAACAACGGTTCTATAAATCGACTTTCCAATAATTAAATAATCGACTTTTTGTTTCAAAAAAGTCGATAACTCGACTATTGTCTATGAAATAAGTCGAAAAGTCGACTTTGTAAATAAAAGCCGAAAAAAGTCGAAAAAAGTCGAAAAGTCGAAAAAAGTCGTAAAAAATGGAAAAAGTCAAAAATTCGGAAAAAGTCGAAAACTCGAAAAAAGTCGAAAACTCGAAAATAGTAGAAAAAAGTCAAAAATAGTCAAAAATTTTAAAAAGTGGAAAAAAGTATAAAAAAGAAAAACTCGAAAAAAGTAAAAAAATAGTCGAAAAAAGTCGAAAATAGTCATATAGTCGAAAAAATCGAAAAGTCGGAAAAAGTCGAAATGTCGAAAAAAGTCGACTTGACATTAGTCTGATTCTAGTACAAAAACAAAATAAATGTAGTTTTTGTATTGTTGTAGTGATGCAGTCACCGTTTTTATTATGTCATGGAGTATGCTTTCTGTCAAAAGTGATGCGGTCACCTATCTAGTTCCGCCATGGCATACTCAATGCAAAAATAAAAAACTTTCGTCGAAAAGTCGCCTTTTCAAAAATACAAAAACCACTTTTTGTTTCAGCTATAGAATCCTAGTATATAACTACAAAATTTGTCTAATCTAAATCTAAGACTAAAAAAAATATATTTTTATTGATTTTTTTTTAGCAATTTTCATTTGTAAACCTGGAAACATTATTTTTAACATAAACAATGAACAAAGTCACAACTTTGTCAACTCTACTATACAACTATAGAACTAGACTTCTATAAGACTACTTTCGAATAATCGAACATTCGACCTTTTGTCACAGGGTATACAGAAGCGTCACGACCAAAAAACTATTTCTTTCTATTTCGCACAACACTTACACCATTTGTTTCAACTATAGAACCCTATGGCAGCCCTGATTATAAAAGCAACCCTGCTCAAAGTCTCCAACATACAAGTTTCGATAACACGATTACTTTTCTTCTTTTTTTTTTTGTAATAAACGACAACAAATAGTTATCGAAACTTATTGTGTATTTATTTCAATATAGGAAAGATTTTACCCTTTTTATTTCATTTTATGTACAAAAGTTTAAGTTTAAAACACTAAGTATAACAATAAAATTATAAGAAAATAACTGCTATTTGGAAAACTAAGAAAAAATTATTGGGAAAACGTTTCATAACAATAGCAAATCTATTAAAATATAAAAAAGCCAGCTGCTGCAGCAGACATTTTTTTTCACGGAGGCAAAAACTCTACAGTAAAAAGGACAACAAATACGGAAGAACACAAATCAGAATAAATTAGGAGGGAAATACCATAGAATTGAAAAATCTATTTAGAAATAAACAAAATTTAGCCAAGAAAATGAGTTCGGTAAGTTGTTTTATGTCATTGGAGTTATTGTATTTTTCATGTTTACACAAAAATTATAAAATGCCTACATTTATACCTATTGTAGGTTTCTTTTTTTTGGTTTGTGGTCTGGGGTATTGAAATCGAACAAAAGTATAACAACCTAACCTTACATAGTTTATTCCAGAAAGTATTAAGTCGATTTTGGCAAATAAATTCCAATAATTGTGTAGCTGGGAATTTTCTAGATTTTTCTGTGGTAACTTTTCCTTATGCAGATTAAAAAATCTTGAATGTTTTGCCACTATAATTTGTTCAGAATCATGTTCTGAAGTTATTTAATACTTTTCGTGCAAATTTTGCAATTAAAATAAAGTTAATTTTTGTTATAGGTTACATTTTTGCCTATGATTTCACTCTATCAAATTTAATAAAGATCGATCTATACCAGACTCCAGTCGTTTATAATGCATCTGCATGAAAGCGTGGGGAGGAAAATAATATTTTCATACAAAAATTACCCCTTAGAAATTTATTATATCTCAAATGGAAGCTATTATTTAGACATTTTAATTTTATTTAAGAAATTCTAAAATTGGGTCCTTTGATGAAGGTCTTATGTCCAAAATTTCTATCATGTACCTATGTATTTTTGCCAATGCCCATATTTCTTAAATACCAATAAAATACAAATGAGTAAAAAGATGCACATAGTTATAAAGACTAAATAAAATACGAAAGTTGACTTTCCTTTGAGATATTAATCATGAAATTTAAATTCCTTTCAGATCTCCAATGTAGAAAACCTCTCGCCTCAAACAATAAGACAAGTGATGAAGGAAATGCAAAGCATGGTTGAAAATCCCCTGGAGGGTATAAAAATACAAATTAACGATGCTGATGTCACCGATATACAGGCTCTTATCGAAGGTCCAGCTGGTACCCCCTATGCCGGCGGTATGTTTCGTGTCAAACTTACGTTAGGTAAAGATTTCCCTCAAGCACCTCCAAAGGCCTTTTTCATAACGAAAATATTTCATCCCAATGTGGCCGCCAACGGTGAGATCTGTGTAAATACCTTGAAAAAGGATTGGAAACCGGATTTGGGCATTAAACATATACTACTCACTATTAAATGTCTACTTATTGTACCCAATGCTGAGTCAGCACTAAATGAAGAAGCCGGCAAAATGTTGCTGGAACGTTATGATGATTACTCGCAGCGCGCTAAAATGATGACAGAAATACATGCTTTAGCCGCTAAATCTACAGATTCCAAAGATGATGATGGCCCTAGTTCGAAAAAACATGCCGTCGATAAGAAACTACAGGATAAGAAAAAGGAAAAACTTATAAAGGAAAAAAAGCGTATGCTTAAGCGATTATGAGTGGCATTCCCATCATTAAACAACGCAATAAGGAAATAATTACGAAATACATCTCCTTACGACATTTTGCAACAAAATAAAGAGCGCGCTGACTTACAAGGAAAACCTAACGCGTTGTGTTACCAACATTTATTTATAATTTTTAATTTACTGCTGCACCACATACACATCATTTATTTACAACACTCCACAACAGCATATATCAACCAACCAAACATTATTTAACATCAGATTCATCATCATCATCAACTGTATTAGTTTAATTTGTATGTGTACATCGTCTGTTAAAGGAAACTTATCTCTCAGCATTTTAAGACAAAAAAATCTAACAAGAATTCCCTTTTATTTTTTTATATTTTGTTTTATTTGCTTTGATTTGCTATTTTATAGTTTTTCTTCTATTAGCAATTGTCCGGTAAATTTTGATATATTTTTGCTTATATTTTAATTTTTATTTCTGTTTTTAATATAAAATTAACAAAACACAACATCTTAATTGCATAAAACTATTTAACGATTACATACATATTTAATGTTTCCCCTTTTTTTCTTCTCTATTCATGTTAAAAATCTTACGTTTTACTCTTAAATAAATTTAATTTAAATTAATAAAAAACAACATATTCTTTTGCACTTTAGTTACTAAATTATATTGGCAATAAGGGCGAATCAATAATATGTATTGGAAGATGCATCTAACGCTGATAACTTTAAATCTGCGAATCTGAGAGAAAATCCTACGATGGTTAATTCGTGTAATATTTCAAGTATTTTAATTCCAATGTTTATTTCTTAACATAAACCACTGTGTACGAATAATATTCACTATGTGGGTTGTGTAGTCTTAATACAAAAATGGTTATACAAAATATTCGGCCTTACAATAAATAATAGTTTAATTTTCAATTCAATCAATTTAATGATTAATGCGCATGAGCAGCATTGTTTGTTATAATAACGAAGAAAACACACACAGGTACTGTGCTCTCAAATATGTTAAAAGAGTCAATAAACTAAATCTCAAACATGTCAAATTAAAACTCAATAATAGTTTTTTCAAAGTGGTTTCTAAATTTTATGGTTTAATTTTACTGGAAATATTTTTTAAAAAAGGGTTCAGAAATACTTTCGCATCGAATTGCAAAGTTAATTCCCTGGATACTATAGTGAATAGATTTAAATCATTTCAAATTTCATCTCAACAAAGAAATTAAAATTTTTCCCTACTCTCTAATTCATTAGATTATTTCAAATTTTTCATTTAGAATATTTATACATATATTTAAAACATTTAAATATTGGACAGATATTGCCCGTCATGCTTACATAAAGATAAAAATCGTTCTGTTTATTTTTTTAAAACAATTTTTTAAATTCAAAGAACTGTAGTATGGAGTTCTATATATCATGGTTCTATATGTTTAAGTAAATAAATAATAAATACAAGTATTTGAAATTTTGTACGTTGGCGGTTAAGTGCGATTGATTGAAGTAAAGTTTTATTGTTGTATTTTGTTGCTGTTGTTATTGTCGTTGTCTTGCTGCTGCTGCTGACTGTTGTTAGTTGTAAATATGGCTTTGGCTTTGTATGTCTTAAAATGTGTGTTCGAAGGCGAACAAATGTCAACAACAAACAGTCAAGAGATGATTAGAAATTATGAACAGTGGTTCGTTTATAAATATAGAACATTCATTTGAATACTTGGCATTTGAATTTGAAATAGAAATAAATTCTAGAAGTTTATTCCGTTTCTTTTTATGAATCTTCGTTCCTGTGAGCTACTTGGGAACTGTTCCTCTAGCATTTAGAAATTATAGATTTGTTTCTACCTCAAAAATTATTAATTGTAGTTTTCAATAATTCCAATTTATTGTCCATCAGTTTACCAGTTTTTTCCAACTAGTAAACTGCTTCTTATTTTTATTGAAAATTACTCATACCACCCGTAACACACATTGTAAACTCAGAAGGAACTTAAAAAATCAGAACTATCAGAAGCAATGAAGAATCAAAATTGAACTGTATTAAATTCATTGCTTCTGATAGTTCTGATTTTTTAAGTTCCTTCTGAGTTTACAATGTGTGTTCTATTTCTGCTCTAGTTCTGTTCTAGTTCTGTTCTAGTTCTGTTCTAGTTGTGTTCTAGTTCTGTTCTAGTTCTGTTCTAGTTCTGTTCTAGTTCTGTTCTAGTTCTGTTCCAGTTCTGTTCTAGTTCTGTTCTAGTTATGTTCTAGTTCTGTTCTAGTTCTGTTCTAGTTCTGTTCTAGTTCTGTTCTAGTTCTGTTCTAGTTCTGTTCTAGTTCTGTTCTAGTTCTGTTCTAGTTCTGTTCTAGTTCTGTTCTAGTTCTGTTCTAGTTCTGTTCTAGTTCTGTTCTAGTTCTGTTCTAGTTCTGTTCTAGTTCTGTTCTAGTTCTGTTCTAGTTTCTGTTCTAGTTCTGTTCTAGTTCTGTTCTAGTTCTGTTCTAGTTCTGTTCTAGTTCTGTTCTAGTTCTGTTCTAGTTCTGTTCTAGTTCTGTTCTAGTTCTGTTCTAGTTCTGTTCTAGTTCTGTTCTAGTTCTGTTCTAGTTCTGTTCTAGTTCTGTTCTAGTTCTGTTCTAGTTCTGTTCTAGTTCTGTTCTAGTTCTGTTCTAGTTCTATTCTAGTTCTGTTCTAGTTCTGTTCTAGTTCTGTCCTAGTTCTGTCTAGTTCTGTTCTAGTTCTGTTCTAGTTCTGTTCTAGTTCTGTTCTAGTTCTGTTCTAGTCATAGTTCTGTTCTATTCTAGTTCTGTTCTAGTTCTGTTCTAGTTCTGTTCTAGTTCTGTTCTAGTTCTGTTCTAGTTCTGTTCTAGTTCTGTTCTAGTTCTGTTCTATTCTAGTTCTGTTCTAGTTCTGTTCTAGTTCTATTCTAGTTCTATTCTAGTTCTGTTCTAGTTCTGTTCTAGTTCTGTTCTAGTTCTGTTCTAGTTCTGTTCTAGTTCTGTTCTAGTTCTGTTCTAGTTCTGTTCTTGTTCTATTCTAGTTCTGTTCTAGTTCTGTTCTAGTTCTGTTCTAGTTGTGTTCTAGTTCTGTTCTAGTTCTGTTCTAGTTCTGTTCTAGTTCTGTTCTAGTTCTGTTCCAGTTCTGTTCTAGTTCTGTTCTAGTTATGTTCTAGTTATGTTCTAGTTCTGTTCTAGTTCTGTTCTAGTTCTGTTCTAGTTCTGTTCTAGTTCTGTTCTAGTTCTGTTCTAGTTCTGTTCTAGTTCTGTTCTAGTTCTGTTCTAGTTCTGTTCTAGTTCTGTTCTAGTTCTGTTCTAGTTCTGTTCTAGTTCTAGTTCTGTTCTAGTTCTGTTCTAGTTCTGTTCTAGTTCTGTTCTAGTTCTGTTCTAGTTCTGTTCTAGTTCTGTTCTAGTTCTGTTCTAGTTCTGTTCTAGTTATGTTCTAGTTCTGTTCTAGTTCTGTTCTAGTTCTGTTCTAGTTCTGTTCTAGTTCTGTTCTAGTTCTGTTCTAGTTCTGTTCTAGTTCTGTTCTAGTTCTGTTCTAGTTCTGTTCTAGTTCTGTTTCTAGTTCTGTTCTAGTTCTGTTCTAGTTCTGTTCTAGTTCTGTCTAGTTCTGTTCCTAGTTCTGTTCTAGTTCTGTTCTAGTTCTGTTCCTAGTTCTGTTCTAGTTCTGTTCTAGTTCTGTTCTAGTTCTGTTCTAGTTCTGTGTCTAGTTCTGTTCTAGTTCTGTTCTAGTTGTTCTAGTTCTGTTCTAGTTCTGTTCTAGTTCTGTTCTAGTTCTGTTCTAGTTCTGTTCTAGTTCTGTTCTAGTTCTGTTCTAGTTCTGTTCTAGTTCTGTTCTAGTTCTGTTCTAGTTCTGTTCTAGTTCTGTTCTAGTTCTGTTCTAGTTCTGTTCTAGTTCTGTTCTAGTTCTAGTTCTGTTCTAGTTCTGTTCTAGTTCTGTTCTAGTTCTGTTCTAGTTCTGTTCTAGTTCTGTTCTAGTTCTGTTCTAGTTCTGTTCTAGTTCTGTTCTAGTTCTGTTCTAGTTCTGTTCTAGTTCTGTTCTAGTTCTGTTCTAGTTCTGTTCTAGTTCTGTTCTAGTTCTGTTCTAGTTCTGTTCTAGTTCTATTCTAGTTCTGTTCTAGTTCTGTTCTAGTTCTGTCCTAGTTCTGTCCTAGTTCTGTTCTAGTTCTGTTCTAGTTCTGTTCTAGTTCTGTTCTAGTTCTGTTCTACATAGTTCTGTTCTATTCTAGTTCTGTTCTAGTTCTAGTTCTAGTTCTGTTCTAGTTCTGTTCTAGTTCTGTTCTAGTTCTGTTCTAGTTCTGTTCTAGTTCTGTTCTAGTTCTGTTCTAGTTCTGTTCTAGTTCTGTTCTAGTTCTGTTCTAGTTCTGTTCTAGTTCTGTTCTAGTTCTGTTCTAGTTCTGTTCTAGTTCTGTTCTAGTTCTGTTCTAGTTCTGTTCTAGTTCTGTTCTAGTTCTGTTCTAGTTCTGTTCTAGTTCTGTTCTAGTTCTGTTCTAGTTCTGATTCTAGTTCTGTTCTAGTTCTGTTCTAGTTCTGTTCTAGTTCTGTTCTAGTTCTGTCCTAGTTCTGTCCTAGTTCTGTTCTAGTTCTGTCCTAGTTCTGTTCTAGTTCTGTTCTAGTTCTGTTCTAGTTCTGTTCTAGTTCTGTTCTACATAGTTCTGTTCTAGTTCTGTTCTAGTTCTGTTCTATATTCTGTTCTAGTTCTGTTCTAGTTCTGTTCTAGTTTCTGTCCTAGTTCTTGTTCTAGTTCTGTTCTAGTTCTGTTCTAGTTCTGTTCTAGCTAGTTCTGTTCTAGTTCTGTTCTAGTTCTGTTCTAGTTCTGTAGTCTGTTCTAGTTCTGTTCTAGTTCTGTTCTAGTTCTGTTCTAGTTCTGTTCTAGTTCTGTTCTAGTTCTGTTCTAGTTCTGTTTCTAGTTCTGTTCTAGTTCTGTTCTAGTTCTGTTCTAGTTCTGTTCTAGTTCTGTTCTAGTTCTGTTCTAGTTCTGTTCTAGTTCTGTTCTAGTTCTGTCTAGTTCTGTTCTAGTTCGGTTCTAGTTCTGTCTAGTTCTGTTCTAGTTCTGTTCTAGTTCTGTTCTAGTTCTGTTCTAGTTCTGTTCTAGTTCTGTTCTAGTTCTGTTCTAGTTCTGTTCTAGTTCTGTTCTAGTTCTGTTCTAGTTCTTCTGTTCTAAGTTCTGTTCTAGTTCTGTTCTAGTTCTGTTCTAGTTCTGTTCTAGTTCTGTTCTAGTTCTGTTCTAGTTCTGTTCTAGTTCTGTTCTAGTTCTAGTTCTGTTCTAGTTCTGTTCTAGTTCTGTTCTAGTTCTGTTCTAGTTCTGTTCTAGTTCTGTTCTAGTTCTGTTCTAGTTCTGTTCTAGTTTTGTTCTTGTTCTGTTCTTGTTCTGTTATTTTCTAGTTCCGTTCAAGTTCTGTTAATTGCTTCGGAAGGACTTCTACAGCAGTAATAATATTATTAAGGAAGGATTATGTTTTGATTTCGAAAATGTTGGGCAGTCGATATAAGTGTATAGAATCATGTCAATATACAAATTAGAAATTAAAAAGTCGGTCTTGTTTTAATCAATATTAATTTTTGAAAAACGGCCCAGTTTTTATTAAAATAATGAATGAAAAAGACAATGTATTATAATTCGAATTAAAAATTCTACTCTTTAAATATATTTTATCTGCTTAAAATAAATCACACTTAATTTAATATTAAGCAAACTGGTTTAAATACAAACTGTAGTTAAAAATATTTTAAGTTATAAAATTTTTAAATCAACAAAGTCAAGGGTGAATCAACAAAAACCAATCATCCATCCAACTACTCAAAACAAATTCAAATAAATAAAGTCAGTTAAAAAGTGTGTTTTTTTATTTTCAAAATAATATTTACCTCTAATAAATGTTTTTCAAATAAACTTTAATAAACAACAAAAGCTTTATAGCTAAACAATAAAGAAAAAAAACTACTGACACAGGTATTTTTAATTTTTTTTTCTTTGAACCACTGTGCAAAAGCAAGACAGTAAGGGGATGGAGGAGTGACGGTAAAATGCGTGTGGTTGCGATTGAATGGACCGCCGCCGTATTGACATTACAATATTATGAGTTAAATCAGTTGTGACGCGATACTAGCGCGATTAACACACGCTTTTTTTTACAAAAATAATAAAAAATATTATTTAGAATTTATTTCTTTTGTATTACGTTACGGGGTTTGTTAGAAATATATTTTTAAGAATAAAGGAAAATAAAAATTGTGTTGATGTGATGTTGATTATATTTCTTAACAAGATAAAGAAATCTATAAATGAGATAAAGAAATTAACAAAATTCGACAAATATTAAAGAAAAGAAAAATAAAACACGCAAACAAAAACGGTGACGCATGCGCAAAAATATGTTTTTAGCCGATAATTAACAAATTTTGATTATTTGATTTTGAGTGTTGTTTAACTAAAATATTTTATTTTAATTTTTCGGGTTAAATAAAATTTTTGTAGTGTAATAAAACGTTTAAAGCCCTTTTTATAGTGAACAAATAATTGCTCATGCATAAAATTGTAATTTTTTATAGCATCTGTTTTGGTTTTAATATCGTAGTGTTCTTTTTAATTTAATTTTATTTATTTTTATTTTTGTTGTTAATTCTTTTAATGTTTTTTTTTTTTTTTGTAATAAAATACATTAACAAAAACTCCGCTAAAAAATACACTGTCGCCGTTAACGCGCTGTCGTCATCAATTGCTAATAATTGAAAACAACAACATAAACTTCAGGCCAAAACAAGTCAATTTGTTGTTGTTTTTCTGTCAAATTGTTGCTGAAACAAGTTTCCATACTAAATAAAAAAATAAACAAAAAAGAAAAAAAATCAACAGATCTTCCACAAAACAAGGCAAAATATTTGAATGGTTTTCATTAAATTTAAACCATAAATGTTTGGAATGTAAACGTTTTTTTATTTAATTCTGTTAACGCCTTCTCATTTTTAAATTCTAACCAAATCTAGTTAAATTATTGCTAAAAATGATGCACCTGTGTTTCTTTGAATATGAATTAATTTTTATTGTAAATTGAAATCTAAAACAAAGTTAATCTTTAAAATATCGTTTCATTGATATAATCAATGAATGTTAAATAAATATTGGTTAGGGGTAATAGTTATTTTGATTAATATTACATCAGACATTGTTTTTAATATACATATGTTCATACATATATAATTTGACAACTGAATTCCTCTACACTTTTTTAATTTGCAATATTTTGAATTTAACTTTAACAAACATATGACAGTTAACAACAAAACAGAAAAAACACAAATTAGTATTTTGATATTTTAGAAAATTTCCTTAATATTGCGGATTTATATTTGAATTAAAAATTGCTACACAAACAGTGAAACACATCCACCCGTATCAAACATGTGTATTTAAATAATGCCGAAAATAGTTTGGCGAGTATTTCTGATCTAGTTCAGTTCTAGTTCTGTACTAGTTCAGTTCTAGTTCTGTACTAGTTCAGTACTAGTCCTGTTCTAGTTCTGTACTAGTTCTTGTTCTAGTTCTGGTTCTTGTTCTGTTCTAGTTCTAGTTCTGTTCTAGTTCTGTTCTAGTTCTGTTCTAGATCTGTTCTAGATCTGTTCTAGTTCTGTTCTAGTTCTGTTCTAGTTCTGTTCTAGTTCTGTTCTAGTTCTGTTCTAGTTCTGTTCTAGTTCGGTTCTAGTTCTGTTCTAGTTCTGTTCTAGTTCTCTTCTAGTTCTGTTCTAGTTCTGTTCTAGTTCTGTTCTAGTTCTGTTCTAGTTCTGTTCTAGTTCTGTTCTAGTTCTGTTCTAGTTCTGTTCTAGTTCTGTTCTAGTTCTGTTCTAGTTCTGTTCTTGTTCTGTTCTAGTTCTGTTCTAGTTCTGTTCTAGTTCTGTTCCAGTTCTGTTCTAGTTCTGTTCTAGTTCTGTTCTAGTTCTGTTCTAGTTCTGTTCTAGTTCTGTTCTAGTTCTGTTCTAGTTCTGTTCTAGTTCTGTTCTAGTTCTGTTCTAGTTCTGTTCTAGTTCTGTTCTAGTTCTGTTCTAGTTCTAGTTCTGTTCTTGTTCTGTTCTAGTTCTGTTCTAGTTCTGTTCTAGTTCTGTTCTAGTTCTGTTCTAGTTCTGTTCTAGTTCTTTTCTAGTTCTGTTCTAGTTCTGTTCTAGTTCTGTTGTAGTTCTGTTCTAGTTCTGTTCTTGTTCGTTCTAGTCTGTTCTAGTTCTGTTCTAGTTCTGTTCTAGTTCTGTTCTAGTTCTGTTCTAGTTCTGTTCTAGTTCTGTTCTAGTTCTGTTCTAGTTCTGTTCTAGTTCTGTTCTAGTTCTGTTCTAGTTCTGTTCTAGTTCTGTTCTAGTTCTGTTCTAGTTCTGTTCTAGTTCTGTTCTAGTTCTGTTCTAGTTCTGTTCTAGTTCTGTTCTAGTTCTGTTCTAGTTCTGTTCTAGTTCTGTTCTAGTTCTGTTCTAGTTCTGTTCTAGTTCTGTTCTAGTTCTGTTCTAGTGTTCTGTTCTAGTTCTATTCTAGTTCTGTTCTAGTTCTGTTCTAGTTCTGTTCTAGTTCTGTTCTAGTTCTGTTCTAGTTCTGTTCTAGTTCTATTCTAGTTCTGTTCTAGTTCTGTTCTAATTCTGTTCTAGTTCTATTCTAGTTCTGTTCTAGTTCTGTTCTAGTTCTATTCTAGTTCTATTCTAGTTCTGTTCTAGTTCTGTTCTAGTTCTATTCTAGTTCTGTTCTAGTTCTGTTCTAGTTCTATTCTAGTTCTGTTCTAGTTCTGTTCTAGTTCTATTCTAGTTCTGTTCTAGTTCTGTTCTAGTTCTGTTCTGCGATGTGTAAGGAACAACCATCACTTCTAAAAGATACTCTTCGGAAACGTATCTTCTGTTTACTCACAGAAAATACTTAACATCTTAACCAATATTGTATTTTAACTCCCCCTCACTGAAATGAAATATAGTAATAAAAACAGCAACAACAACAACTTTAACTACGACATCCATAAACAACCTTACAAGTCAGTTTTGCGGTCACTAATGTAACCTGTTTTTTCCGTAGTAGAGATCTGACTGAGATCGTACATTTATCGGTTTTGTTGTTGTTTTTTAACTATTCACATTAATATTTTTTATCATTCTTATGGTTAGTTACGTTTACTTCAGTCAATATATCTGTCAAATAAAACTGCTCCTACTTTTTTCCTCAGTCGTAATGTTGTCGTTTTTGTTATTGTTGTTGCTATCTAACAACAATTTGCATGAGTATGTTTGTGTGTATTGTCACTCTCAATTGCACTCGTTGTTAAGTGTTGTTTGCTCTTGGAATATTGATCATATATGACCTTGAAAATTTTTATGCAAAAAATTGTAAGTTGTGTGTTGAGTGTTTTTTTTTTGAGGAGAGGAGTTTGGGTGTTTCTCCAATGTACCGTTATTATATTTTAATATTTTGGCACACTCGCAAGAAACAGAAGAAAAATAATAG
Organism: Lucilia sericata; assembly: GCF_015586225.1. Taxonomy (NCBI): domain Eukaryota; kingdom Metazoa; phylum Arthropoda; class Insecta; order Diptera; family Calliphoridae; genus Lucilia; species Lucilia sericata. Next base: position 57,965 of record NW_023995256.1, read on the forward strand.
AAAAAGCAAGAAACATAGGCGCTAGTGGGTTTAAATTTTTTTAGTGTGGAACTATCTGTACTTACTACACGTTTTGTTTTTCTATACAATTCTTAAAAAGTTGAATCATTCATAAAGTAACATTTTAATTCATTGTAAAATATTTTTGCACAGTGTTTAAGAAATAGTGAAAAAAGTGATAAACGCCGGAAATATGTGCCTAATTTGTAATTTTTAAACAAAATTTTAATACCTTTTCAAATATTTTTTATGCTTCAAACAGTTATAAAAAAAAATAATAAAAGTTGCAAATATGTGCTATAACCAATAAACAAAAATTAAAGCAAATACAAACCAATTATTGAAACCAAATTTAAACACTATTTTTAATTAATTAAATACATAAAGTGTTTATCAATAATACAAAAATAAAATTCCCGTTTTAAAAATATGAGCTCTCTGGAAAAACCGAAAACTACCAACTCCAATTTTCAACTGGAAAAACATAAAGCTGAAGATCAAATCAGGAATTGGTAAGTTAATACTATACAAATTATTTAGATTTGAAGTATTTCTAACTTTAATAATATGAAGCACATGAGTGATTTAATAATAAATTGAATAAAAATATAATATTTGACAAAGAAATAATTTATTAGCCAATAATAAAATTTTGGTTAAAGTAACTCAACAAAGATTTTAGAGTAATTGTAATCAAGTTTTTAGTTCAGTTCTAGTTCAGTTCTAGTTCTAGTTCAGTTCTAGTTCAGTTCTAGTTCAGTTCTAGTTCAGTTCTAGTTCAGTTCTAGTTCAGTTCTAGTTCAGTTCTAGTTCAGTTCTAGTTCAGTTCTAGTTCAGTTCTAGTTCAGTTCTAGTTCAGTTCTAGTTCTAGTTCAGTTCTAGTTCAGTTCTAGTTCAGTTCTAGTTCAGTTCTAGTTCAGTTCTAGTTCAGTTCTAGTTCAGTTCTAGTTCAGTTCTAGTTCAGTTCTAGTTCTAGTTCAGTTCTAGTTCAGTTCTAGTTCAGTTCTAGTTCAGTTCTAGTTCAGTTCTAGTTCAGTTCTAGTTCAGTTCTAGTTCAGTTCTAGTTCAGTTCTAGTTCAGTTCTAGTTCAGTTCTAGTTCAGTTCTAGTTCAGTTCTAGTTCAGTTCTAGTTCAGTTCTAGTTCAGTTCTAGTTCAGTTCTAGTTCTGTTCTAGTTCTGTTCTAGTTCTGTTCTAGTTCTGTTCTAGTTCTGTTCTAGTTCCTTCTAGTTTCTATTGTTCTAGTTCTGTTCTAGTTCTGTTCTAGTTCTGTTCTAGTTCTGTTCTAGTTCTGTTCTAGTTCTGTTCTAGTTCTGTTCTAGTTCTGTTCTAGTTCTGTTCTAGTTCTGTTCTAGTTCTGTTCTAGTTCTGTTCTAGTTCTGTTCTAGTTCTGTTCTAGTTCTGTTCTAGTTCTGTTCTAGTTCTGTTCTAGTTCTGTTCTAGTTCTGTTCTAGTTCTGTTCTAGTTCTGTTCTAGTTCTGTTCTAGTTATGTTCTAGTTCTGTTCTAGTTCTGTTCTAGTTCTGTTCTAGTTCTGTTCCAGTTCTGTTCTAGTTCTGTTCTAGTTCAGTTCTAGTTCAGTTCTAGTTCTGTTCTAGTTCTGTTCTAGTTCTGTTCTAGTTCTGTTCTAGTTCTGTTCTAGTTCTGTTCTAGTTCTGTTCTAGTTCTGTTCTAGTTCTGTTCTAGTTCTGTTCTAGTTCTGTTCTAGTTCTGTTCTACTTCTGTTCTAGTTCTGTTCTAGTTCTGTTCTAGTTCTGTTCTAGTTCTGTTCTAGTTCTAGTTCTAGTTCAGTTCCAGTTCAGTTCCAGTTCAGTTCTAGTTCAGTTCTAGTTCAGTTCTAGTTCAGTTCTAGTTCAGTTCTAGTTCAGTTCTAGTTCAGTTCTAGTTCAGTTCTAGTTCAGTTCTAGTTTAGTTCTAGTTCAGTTCTAGTTCAGTTCTAGTTCAGTTCTAGTTCAGTTCTAGTTCAGTTCTAGTTCAGTTCTAGTTCAGTTCTAGTTCAGTTCTAGTTCTAGTTCAGTTCTAGTTCTGTTCTAGTTCAGTTCTAGTTCAGTTCTAGTTCAGTTCTAGTTCAGTTCTAGTTCAGTTCTAGTTCAGTTCTAGTTCAGTTCTAGTTCAGTTCTAGTTCAGTTCTAGTTCAGTTCTAGTTCAGTTCTAGTTCAGTTCTAGTTCAGTTCTAGTTCAGTTCTAGTTCAGTTCTAGTTCAGTTCTAGTTCAGTTCTAGTTCAGTTCTAGTTCAGTTCTAGTTCAGTTCTAGTTCAGTTCTAGTTCAGTTCTAGTTCAGTTCTAGTTCAGTTCTAGTTCAGTTCTAGTTCAGTTCTAGTTCAGTTCTAGTTCAGTTCTAGTTCAGTTCTAGTTCAGTTCTAGTTCAGTTCTAGTTCAGTTCTAGTTCAGTTCTAGTTCAGTTCTAGTTCAGTTCTAGTTCAGTTCTAGTTCAGTTCTAGTTCAGTTCTAGTTCAGTTCTAGTTCAGTTCTAGTTCAGTTCTAGTTCAGTTCTAGTTCAGTTCTAGTTCAGTCAGTTCTAGTTCAGTTCTAGTTCAGTTCTAGTTCAGTTCTAGTACAAATTAATTAAAATTATGTATACGCCCCAGAGTTAAAATATCCCACAAATAAAATCATTGATATCATATACATACATACATATGTATGTATGTATTTGCCCTATTGTTAAGAGAGTTTTGAATTAACCCATTAACTATACTTCTCTTAAATACTTAATTCTCTTTCTTTAAAAGAAATAACATCAATAAAATTAAAAAATAATAAACAAATTGTTTACACAAGTGTGCTTTTACAACAGTGGTTTAAAGCTTTTGAGAACTTAACAGTAAATAAAATAAAGTTAAGCTGGAGCTTAAATTTAAAGAGTCTATACAAACATACAGGTGTGTGTATACGCTGTTGTGGATATGTGTGTCGGTTTATGGTCGTGTTTATTTTTTTGTTAAGCTGCTGGAGGAAAATGAAAGCTTTATTTTGAATTTTCATGCATTTTTCCTCTACTTCTGGTATTAAGCGTTGAGAAACCACAAACCAACTCTAATACACTGAGTTAGTAAAGGTTCAGTGCCTTAAGGTGCACGACGTGCTACGGATTAATAAACAAACAAAACAAAAAATGAAATAAATTTAAAGAAAAAATTTAAATACTTTAATGAATTGGAATAATAAACAAATATTGGAAACTAATTGTTTGAAAAAAAAAAAAAAAACAAATAATATTTAGTGATTAACAAAACAAGCTAATTTGAAACAATTTTGTTAATTGTATGTTTAAACATCATCATTATCATTTATCAAAAAATAAATAAAAATATAAGCAAAAAATATTCAAAAATCAATTTGAAAAAAAAGTGATTGATTTAAATTACATGTGTTGCATAAGTGTTTTATATTTTTTACTTCTCCTCATCTTTTTTGGGATTTTTTTCAAATAAATTTTTCATTTTTTTAACTAGTATGAAAATGTGTTTTTGTATTTGACTGGTGTGTGTTGTGTATTTGTAGTTAAACTGTAGATAAACTAAGTGAATGAAATACAAATAAAATTTAAAGAAAAAAAAAAAAAAAAAAAAAAAAACACAGAAAAAAGCGCGCAAGAATAAGCAAGGGTCTCTTAGTATGAATTTCAAACAAAACTTAAACTTAATACTAAACCAACCCAACTAAAACCAAAAAATATGAATAAAAAACTTGAACTGTAAAGCAGTTCATTAAAGAATCAAATCGTTTATTTTTTCAATATCTTAAAAATATAACAATAACTGTCATTTATTTTTGCTTTATTAAGAAATTTTGTTAATTGTTGTGAGAAAAATAAATACAAAAAAATATTTTAAATATTTGACAAGCTTTTTGGGGATTTTAATATTTAGGAATTTGCTACTTCATAAGTTAAAAGTTTAAAAAATACAACATTTTGTTCTTAACTTCTAAATCTTCTAATCTTCTAAAAGATTAAAAATAAAATGTGTTAATTTAAAGAAAAAATTTACTAGTTTCTAAATTCTCTGAAAAGCTCTTCCAAGCTCGAATAGTACATTCGATTATGCACTATGGTTGTTCATTTGGTTTCTATTTATTGCTACGACGTGTTATAAACAATTTGAGAAAACAAATTAAATTTTTACAAATATTAATTTTTATTAAAATACAAAATAAATTATAGATTTTTGATAATTTTGAACGTGCTGTTATTGTGAATGGAATGTTTTAATTAGAATTTTATAAATTTTTGGAATTTTAAGAAAATTTGATTCAGATTGAATCATTAACGGGCCTTTTGTGCACTCCTTTATATTGAAAATGTTGGATTCCGATGTTCAAAAACTCTGTTTCCTAAACGTAGTTCTCTGACATTTTCCAATGAAAGATATTTACATATATCTGAAATATCGATGAAAGCTAGAGAATGTGTTCCAGAGTATCACTGTCTGAATCCACTCGTCAAATTGTATATAGTTGCGCCCTTAATCTAGTGTGTCCACTCACAATACGTACCATCATACCCAGACTTGAACATTCTGAGAAAACTTCTCATCCTCTTCTCGTTAGGTTAGGTATAATGTTTCAGTATTCCAAGTGGTCGTATTTGATTCTCAGTTCTCTTTGCATTACTTCTCGGTTAAATCCCTCGAGATTCTTCAACATTCTAGACAAATTCTGTGTCTGCTATCTGTGATCATGCACGTCCTTCCTTATGATCGTTTGCCTGTCTGTGTTAAAATCAATTTTCCGAAAACCCTAGATACCGTTGGCATCCAAACATTTAATAATTCTGCTAGACATGCTTTTGAAAAGTTTCCTATTTAAAATCAGCAAAATCGGTCCATAATCAATGGAGATATGAGAAAAAATCCGAGAGAACCTCTAAAAATTCTGTTAAAAATTGTTATTGTTTTGTTATTGCCAATGTCAGGGATGGGAAATTGTGAATGGAAACATGTTGGTATGGGGATAAAAAACATAATTATACAAAATTAAGAAAGAAAAAATAATGTTTAAAAATTTAAATATATAGAACTGTAGATTGTTTTGTTCAAAGTCCTTAGAAGCTTAGCGAAAAAAACGCCACCCTTTAAATACTTTAAAAGCTCTGACAGATGCAAACAAATGAATAAACAAAACCAACAATAGTTTAAGCAACGAATCAACGAACCAAACAACCAACTAACCCACCAACAAACAACAACAAAACATAGTTAAGACAACAATTGTAACTTAAAAGTTACGTAACAAGCAACGATCCTGTGAATTAGAAAAAAAAAACACAAAAGAGAGATAAAAAAGAAACAAAAACAGCAACAAAACACAAATAAAAATAAAACTTTAATAAAACAAGTGCAAGTGATTTGTATGTATCAGAATGTGTGTGTGAGAACATAAACACACATACATACATATCTAGAAAAACATAAATTGTTAATGTATGTTGTTGTTATTTTACGTTTTGTAGGCCAAATTATATTAATACAAGTTTTCCTGGGCCCCACAACAAAAAAATCAATTTTCTTATAGAAACCAAAAAAAAAAAAAAAACGAAAAAGAAAAACAGCGTGAGAAAATAATGTTCAAACAATATTTTTTATGACACCTTAAACGAACAACATTTATACAACAACTTACGTACATACATACTTACAAACATTTTACTTGATTGTTTGTTGTTGGTGAATTATTTCTAAAGTTGTTGTACATAGTTAATGTTGCTGGCTGTTGGCTGGTTGATGTTGGTGGTGCTGTTGTTTTACTTTTTTTTTTACATTATTATGCAGCAGGAACATTAACAAACTAACAACAGTCAAACCGTCAGTTTACCAGCCAGCCAGCAGGCAGGCAGCAATAATGTGTAACTATGTAACAACAACAACAGCAGCAACAATAATAACAGCAATGCGGAGAAAAAAAGCACCAACAGCAGTTAATACATAACAGTACAAATATAGTGTATTTTTAACAACAAATCTACAATAAACATTCAAACATACATTCATACGTACATATGTACATACAGTTTGTATTTATTCATTGTATATTTTTATTAACCAGCCCGCTAACTGACTGGCATTCACTTCTAAACATGACTTCAAAAAATCAAGCCACAATACATACAACAACAACAGCAGCAGCAAAAATAAGATAAATAATCATAAATAAAATAAAAAAAACAACAACTGAGTATTAGTATTAAAAAAAACGTGTGAATTTCAATTTGGCTTTAAAACATTTTCATTTTATTCTAAACCAAATTGTACTTAATGTGAGTTTGTTATTATTTGTGGCAAAACAACAATAAATGTGAGACAATTGTTTTGTTTACTTTATTTATGCGGAAAGAGAGAGAGAAAATTGTGTGATTTTTTTTCTCAGTGCATATTTTTTCTAATGCATACATATTTTAAAGCTAACAAGTGAATTGCTGTTGCAAACAGCTGAGAATGTTTTTAGTTTTTTCAAAAATTTGTTAAAAAAACAACTTTATAAAATAATTAGCATAAAGAGTATATTAAATTATTCCTCATAGATCCTAGAATATCCCATAGAGTTCCAAAACTTTTTGAAAATTAATATTTCAGAAGGTTTTTTCTGAATCCTTATAGATAATACAATCGATTTAGCTATGTCTATCTGTTAGTCGGTCTGTTTACCGATACGTCTCTCTATCTGTATGTTGTCTGTCCTTTTGTCTACATATATCTTCGAGATCCAAATCTTTGGATACAAAAAAATGGTACTAGTTGAAGTCTGACGATTGTAAATAGGACTGTTTAAAGGCCGATAATTGCAAATGGCGCTATTTAAAGGCTGACGATTGAAAATAGGACAATTTACAGGTCACATATTGAAACTGAGACTATTTGAAGTCCGAACGGCGATTGAAATTGATTAAAGGACGACGATTGAAAATAGAACCATTAAAAAGCCTACGATTGAAAATGGTGTTAGTTGAAGGTCAACTATTAAAATTTGGACTATTTGAAGGTCGACAAAGATTAAAAATGGGACTATTCAAAGACGATTGAAATTGGTACTAATTGCCGAGGATTGAAAATGGTACTAGTTGAAGCCTGGGGATTGAAAATAAGACTATTTAAAGTCAGACGATTGAAGCTAAGAATAGTTAAAGCCCGATGATTTAAAGGACCACGATTAAAAATAGGACCTCTTAAATACGATAAAAAATGGCGCTAGTTGAGTGTCCAGTATTAAAAATAGGACTATTTAAAGCTCAATAGTTAAAGCCCGATGATTTAAAGGACCACGATTAAAAATAGGACCACTTAAATACGATAAAAAAATGGCGCTAGTTGAGTGTCCACTATTAAAAATAGGACTATTTAAAGCTCAAGATTGAAAATTTAACTATTTAAAGACCGTTTATTGAAAATCGTACTATTTAAAGGCCGGCAATAGAAAACTGGAATATTTAAAGGCCGACGATTGAAAATTAGAATATATTAAGTCTAATTATACAAAACGGGAATATTTAAGGGTCTAGGAAAAAAAAGTACTGTTAAAATGCTGGTGATTGAAAATGGTGCTATTCAAAAGCCGACTATTGAAAGTGAAACTATTTAAAAGGCGACGATTGAAAATTGTATAAAATTTAAAGGTCGGTGATTGAAAAAGAGACTATTTAGAGATCGATAATTTAAAATAGCACTATTTAGAGGCCAAAAATTTAAAATGGTACTACATATTAGAAGGCTTATTAGGCATATTACTTTTGACAACTAGTTAGATTTCAAATCTTTTCCATTTTGATTATAATACTGTGAAACAACTTGTGATCAAGTTATCGAATTTTTCTCAGTGTTAAAAATATACATCGCTTAATAGTTAATTATCACAAAATTAATTGAAATATTTTTCTTATAAGGAAGTAGGGGATAATATTTTCTCTTACAATAAACCCAGTCGGGAAATTGAACACAATTATTAATAAAACTACATAATAATTAATTAATAATTTTTAAATTACTCTCGTATTTATTAAACTGGAAATATATGTATGTACTTAATTTCCAACGTCCCAACAAAAATTATCAATGATTTATTATAAATGACTTGATTTTTTTTTTTGTTTTGCAATAATTTCCCTAATGGGAAAATAATAAAAAAAATTACGTAATTTTTGCATACAATAAAATTATTATTTACTCTTTTTTTGCTTAAAAGCAATTAAACTAAAAAAAAAAAAACAGAAAACAAACAACTCACTGTGACTCCTATATAAAAGTCCAATGTGAAAAAGTCAAGTTATTAAAAAAATAGATAAAAATGGGTTAAAAATATACATAAGTGTAGCTATTATTACACTATTAGAATTGAAATGCTAAAGGTGCTTCTGAATTAAATGCACACAACATGTACTTAAACAGTGGCTGACTATATTTGAATGTAAAATATCTTGACTTCTAAATAAAATAAAAAAATGAAATCATATATGAACACACCGCTCGAGTACCTTACATGGTTCTGGTTAGATTTATTAGCATATAATAATTTTCATTCATTCATTCTTCATAAACACTCTATAATCGTTTGTCTAATTTCTAAAAATCGAGTTGATATCCAAGTATTTCCACCAGATATGGAAAACTTAGTACCACAGTGCTTTTTGCCGTAGTTTTCTTTTCGTTGCTTTTATAAATGATAAAATTTGTAAAAGTATTCCATAGATAAATTCCTAAAGTGCGTAGTATAGTCCATAATATAATCTTTAGTCCAGTCCAGTTTTAGTCCAAAGTCTAGTCTAATATCTTAAATATAAGTATAGTTTATAGTCTAATCTAAAGTCTAGTCCATAGTCTAGTATATAATCTAGTCTATAGACTAGACTACAGTTAATGTTGCTGGCTGTTAGACCATAGACTAGACAATACACTATACTATAGACTAGACTAAACACTATACTATACACTAGACTATAGACTAAACCAAAGACCATAAACTAGACTATAGATTAGACTATAGACTAGAGTATAGACTAGAGTATAGACTAGAGTATGGACTAGAGTGTGGACTAGAGTATAGACTAGACTATACTAGACTATAGACTAGACTATAGACTAGACTATAGACTAGACTATAGACTAGAGTATAGACTAGACTATAGACTAGACTATAGACTAGACTATAGACTAGACTATAGACTAGAGTATAGACTAGACTATAGACTAGACTATAGACTAGACTATAGACTAGACTATAGACTAGACTAGACTAGACTATAGACTAGACTATAGACTAGACTATAGACTAGACTATAGACTAGACTATAGACTAGACTATAGACTAGACTATAGACTAGACTATAGACTAGACTATAGACTAGACTATAGACTAGACTATAGACTAGACTATAGACTAGACTATAGACTAGACTATAGACTAGACTATAGACTAGACTATAGACTAGACTATAGACTAGACTATAGACTAGACTATAGACTAGACTATAGACTAGACTATAGACTAGACTATAGACTAGACTATAGACTAGACTATAGACTAGACTATAGACTAGACTATAGACTAGACTATAGACTAGACTATAGACTAGACTATAGACTAGACTATAGACTAGACTATAGACTAGACTATAGACTAGACTATAGACTAGACTATAGACTAGACTATAGACTAGACTATAGACTAGACTATAGACTAGACTATAGACTAGACTATAGACTAGACTATAGACTAGACTATAGACTAGACTATAGACTAGACTATAGACTAGACTATAGACTAGACTATAGACTAGACTATAGACTAGACTATAGACTAGACTATAGACTAGACTATAGACTAGACTATAGACTAGACTATAGACTAGACTATAGACTAGACTATAGACTAGACTATAGACTAGACTATAGACTAGACTATAGACTAGACTATAGACTAGACTAGACTATAGACTATGATAGACTAAAGACTATTAGACTAGACTAGACATAGACTAGACTATAGACTAGACTATAGACTAGACTATAGACTAGACTATAGACAGATATAGACTAGACTATAGATAGACATGACCTTAGTCACTATACTATAGACTAGACTATAGACTAGACTATAGACAGTAGACTAGACTATAGACTAGATATAGACTGTAGACTTTATAGACTAGACTATAATAGACATGATAGACTATAGACAGACTATAGCCTAGCACTATAATCTAGTGGTTATAATCTGGTCAATGATGTAAACTTTTTTCCGTCCGTTTGTCTGTCTTTTTAAATATCATATAAATAAGACCCGGTCACGAGCTGCTGCTGTTTTATTAGACTTTAAGCAAAAAAGCTTAAAAAAATTAAACAGCAACAATTTTATTTTTATTTGTTAAATTTTTTTTTTCAACCCATATTTGTTAATTTTTTACTTACATATTAGTCGTCAAATTGTTAAGACTGTTAAGAACAATGCGAACGATTTTTGAATATTTAATTAAATTGCTCACAAATTTTATAATTGAACAAATGAAATTGAACCCAAATGAGTTCTTAGAGACATTCTTTTGCAATTTTTACTTATTATTTTCTTTAAGTGTATTATTGGTATGTTATTTTAAATGAAACCGGTATTCAAAATGTGCGTTTAGCATTTCAATTTGATATTTTTTCATATTGAGTTTAATATTTTTTTGAAAGTTCTTAATTTGTTATTGTATATGCGAGTAAAATATTAAAGAAATGTTTAAATGGTATTTAAGGCTAATGTTTTGAAAATTTATTTGATTAAAGTAGTACAAATTTTTGTAAAATATATATGTAGAACGAAGCATAAATTAAATTTTGAGAAGAAAAGAATACTAAGGGATTTACTAGCTATAAATATTTTGCTTATTTTCTAGAACTAACCTTGGTTTTGTAAAATATAAATGGATTTATAATGTTTACATTTTTAAGTCACTATCTTAAATGTTAATTTAATCTAAAGCAAATAAAATACAAATTAACTTATAAATTAAAAAATTTGTCTTTAAGATTTAAAAGCCAAGGTTTCTTATAATATAATTGATATGGAAACAAATTTGAAACATGCTTTTTTAATAAATAAAACTAAATTGCATTAATAAATCTAAAATTTAAAACCAACAAATCAAGGTCCCCAAACTTTTACATTTAAGTGAAAAAAAAACAAAAAACTTGAAATCTTCTTTAATTAATTACTATAACAAAAATAATCAAAACAATATAACAAACAAAATAAAATTGAAGAAAAATTTCCCATAATAAATAAATCTTTAAAGTTAAGCAGGTATTTTCCACTAGCATAACCTCCAAAATTTTGTTGTTTAACTTTAATATAAATAATAACTTGGTACTTAGTTATTTTTTTATTAAATTATTAATTATGTAGTTTAAACCTGGGGGGTTAAAGCTTGTCATAAAAAGTCGCAAAAAACAGCACAAAATACATATAAAAATAATAAAAAACTCTTAGTAAGATATAAGAAAAAAAAAGCTGACAAAAAACACAGAAATTTAAAACTTTTATAGTTAAATTTACAAAGAGATACTAGTGTGTATCCCACAATTGTATGTACGATAAACATTAAAATTTTAGTTATTGTTGTAGTTAGAGTTGTTGTTGCTGTTGTTTTTATTGCTATTGTTGCAGTGCATATTTTATATTTTTAACTTGAATGTCGTGAGTCAAAAATCTAGGGCGAACTATTGAGTAACTCAACAACAACAAACTACATCACCACCACCAACAACAACAACAGCAGCAACCTCAAAAAAGGAAAACTTAACAAAACCAAATACAAACACACACATTTTCAAAACAAAAAAGATCTAAAAAAAGTATAAATGACAAATACAACAAACTAGCAAAACAAATTACATTTCATGTGAGCGAAAAACAATTATCAAACATCAAAATCATCAAATAATTTATCCTCTATACAGGAACTAATAATACAAAGAAATCAAAAAAACAAAATCATTGGCATCATTGGTTTTAAATAAAAAATAGTTTCGTGTGAATGAATAAATAATCGCAGTGATAATGATCATCAAAAATCATTAAATACAAAAACAAAACAATAATGTAGTCAAATGAATAACAAAAAAATACAATAAAAAAATAAATGATTGTGTGATGTGTACTGTTAAATTGTTTTGAAAAAGAGTACAATTTTATTTACAGAGAGAGAAAAGAAAGAGTTGAAACAGAATTAAAAAAAAATATATATGGATTAATCTGTTCCCTATTTTATGACCTAATCTATTGACTGGTCTATAGACTAATTTGTGGATCAGTCTATTGACTAGTCTGTTGTCTATTGACTGGTCTATGTGCTAGTCTGTTCTCTAGCCTATGAACTATTGGTTAGTCTATACACATGTTTATTGACTAGTATGTATATGGATTAATCTGTTCTCTAAGGACTAGTTGTCTAAGAACTAGTCTATTGACTGATCTATGGATAAGTCTAAACTGTAGTCTAAGAACTAGTCCATTGATTACTATATGGACTAGTCTATTGAATAGTCCATATGGACTGGCCTGTTGTTTAGTCTACAGACTAGTCTATGGAATTGTCTATTGACTAGTCTAATAATTAGTCTATTGACTAGACTATTGGTTAGTCTATTGATTAATCTATGGTCAATTGAATAGTTTATGGATTAGTCTATTGACTAGTATATAGACTCTATTATATAAACTATTAGCCTATGGACTAATTTATGGACCAGTCTATTAACTAGTATGTTCTCTAGCATAAGGACTAGTGGTCTATGGACTTGTCTGTTATCTAGCCCAAGGACTAGGCTATTGATTAGTCTATGGACTTATCTCTTGACTAGTCTATGGATTAGTCTACAGACTAGACTATTGGCTAGTGTATGGATTAGTCTATTGACTAGCCTATGACTAGTTCATTGTCTAGTCTATTGACTAGTCTGTTCTCTATTGATCTATGGACTAATATATGGACCAGTCTATTGACTAGTCTGTTGTCTAAGGACTAGTCTATTGTCAGGTCTATTGGCTAATCTATTAATTAGTCTATGGAACAATCTATGGACTGGTCTTTTATCTTGTCTATATGCTAGTCTATTGATTGATATTGATGAATTGAACTGTTCTTTATGTCATGGACTAGTTTATTGACTAGTATATGGGTTAATCGGTATTGTATAGTCTGTTATCTGGTCTAAGGACTAGACTATTGATTAGTCTATGGACAAATCTATCGGCCAGTCTATTTACTAGTCTGTTGTCTAATATGTATTGACTAGACTAAGGACTAGTCTATTGATCAGTTTATTGATTAGTTTATTCATTAGTCTATGGACTAGTCTGTTGAGCAATCTATGGACTGATCTGTTGTCTCGTCAAGAGAATAGTCTATTGATTAGTCTATTGACTAGTCTATTATCTAGTCAAGAGAATAGTCTATTGACTAGGTTATGGACTTGTCTATAAACGGGCTTATGGACAAATCGATGAATTAGTCCATTGACTAGTCTGTTGTCTAGTCTATTGATGAGTCTGTTGTCTAGTATTTTGACTAGTCTATAGATTTATCTATTGACAGATCTGTTTATAGTATATGCTATTTATGAACTTGTCTATTGAAATGTTTTTAACAAAAAATCCAAGTAATATATCCGACAAATGATTCTAAACTTTAGAATCGATCTCATTCTTTCCATTCCATTTCCATTCCAATTCGTTTTTCTCTCACTGTAATATACAGCACAATTACAAGGAAACTGAAAATAGAAAAATTAAATGCAAAACTAAAACAAGTATTAAAAAATAATAACAAATAAAAAATAGCAAAACACAAAAAAATTAAAAAAAAAACTCAACCATAATATTGTAGTATGAAGTCATCTTCCGTTAAAATTTGCATTATTTAAACAAAGTGAAAAACTTGCAAAACAAACAGTAATAATGATTTAATACAACACTAAATAATAAGAGTAAAAACTAAACTAAACTAAAGTAAAAAATAAACTAATTAATGCATTTTAAAAGAAAGAAAAAGAAAAAAACTAAATCAACAATAGAATAATGAGAAAATTACACTATTCAAAATGGCTAGACAATATTAAAGTTAAAAAACAAATAATATAAACGAAAACCTTAGAAATTTTTTCCAAAGTCAAAAAAAAAAAAAAAAAAAAAAAAGCACACACATAAAAATCTAAAATTATTCTTGAACACGAGCAGTATCTTTTTCATATAAAAAGTTGTCACACAAATAAATGAATGAACTATTTCAAATGATCGAATGGTGGTGATTTTACTATTGCCGCCATATTCTACAAATGGCTGTGATGGAAGATCAAATGAAAGCAGCAGTCCTGCCACATCGACAACATCAACCGGCGAAACTGCCATACACAATATCGACTATAATCTACCACAACAACACCAGCAACAGCAACGACAACAAGTTTCTTCTAATAGTAAATCGTTGGAAGATTATAACAATAATAATCAACAAATTGCTTCATCGTATTATTATACTGCCACACCACCAGAACCACCACCATTATCAGCAACAACTGCAGAATTTTATCCTTATAGAGAAAACGCTACTCCTCAGCTTCATCATACTGCTACTGCTTTATCAGAAAATACTACTAGTCATTATAAATATTCAACAGTTTCACCACCCCCGCCTCCTTTACCGAAAAGTAAACCACCCACTTATGTTGCGGCTAGAAATCAACAAGAAGAATTTCTATTCTACGATCAAAATGTCAATACTGATCCCCGTAACAATGTTAAAATATGTGCAAATATTGTACCAAAACCACCTCGCTGCAGATCACAGTCACATCCGACTTTGGCCACAATACCAGAGCATTCAATACAGCAACAAGAGACGCTCGCAAAGAAACCGCCACCACCGACCGCAGTATCCACAAGCACACCTACATCCTCAACTACAACTGCATTTCACAAAGCCCCTAGCAGCAAAAACAAAAACTATTTACCACCCTCCAACTCTTCCAAATCTAAAACATATAAGAATTCTAATTATATTACTAACACCACTAATTATGTCCGCCACGTAACCCGTGTTAATTTCTATGATATCGATACTTCCCAGGTCGAATACGAATCGAAGGATTATGATGGCGATGATAACGATAATTTAACTCTAGACGATGATAATAATACGGAAGCTTTAACCAAAGAAGGTAAGTTGAGAAATATTATTTTCTTTTACATATAGATTAGAATTTAGATTTAGAAGAAACATTCGAAAAGTACTTTTTTATCAAAAAAAAGTATCGCTCAAAAGCTTGTATCTTAGTTAGTATTTTAAAATCTAATATACAGAATTATTTCGCTAATTAAGAAGGTTGAGTTGAACAGTTTTTTTTTTTTTTAAATTAAATTAGCACTTGGAAGTAAAAAATTGTGTAATTCTTTAAATAGTTGCTAAATGTTGGATTGAGGCTAGAGTAGGCCACTTGAAAAATATTTAAGAAATTAAAAAAAAAAACATTAGGAAAAATATGTGATCGAGTAAATTTGATCATAATTTAGCTTTTTCAATTGATATCATACGATATTCAGCAAGAGATTTTATTTTAGCTTAATTTCGATATCGTACTAAATAAAGTTTATTTCTTAAATCTTTTTATTTTACTCCCTCTCTCACTCTGTCTTATTAGTTTTAATTAAACTAAAGTTTGTTGCTTAAGTCTTCTGTTTTGAAAGGAAAATGAAAATTTCGTTTCTTAAGTCTTTGATGTTTTTATACATTTTCCAAGTATAACAAGTATGTTTCTTAAGTCTTCCAAATGAAATTTGTCAACAAAGTTTGTTTCGTAAGTCTTTTGATTCTTAAGCAGTCAAAGAGAAAATATTCATATGATGAAGTCAAAATTAGCTCCAAAATTAAATATTTTGTACTAAATTCACAATTCTGTACTAAATTTGAAATTAGATTTTATAAAATATTTAGTAAAAAATGTTTTAAATTTGTACCAAACTTTTAGTGTTGTTCTAAAATTTCTAGTTTGTACTGAAATTTTAAATTTTGTACTAAAATTTTAATTTTATACTAAAATTTTAATTTTGTACTAAAATTTTAATTTTGTACTAAACTTTAATTTTGTACTATAATTTTAATTTTGTACTAATATTTTAATTTTGTATGTACTAAAATTTTAATTTTGTACTAAAATTTCAATTTTGCACTAAAATTTAATTTTTGTACTAAATTGCGATTTTGTACTAAAATTCAACTTTGAACTAGAACTAACATTTCGTTCTAAAATTTTGTATTAAACTTTAAATTTTGTACTAAACTTCTAATTTTGTATTAAAACTTTAATTGTGTACTGAAACTTTGAATTGAATTTAAAACTTCTCTTCTTTGTACAGTTTTCAGTTTGACTTTAAATTTAGTTCTAAAAGTATAATTTAGTACCAAAATATTAACTAAAGTTTACAGTTTTTTCTAAATTTAAATTTTGTGCTAAAATTTCAATTTTGTGCTAAAATTGAAATTTATATTAAACTTAAATTTTGTACTAAATTTCAATTTTGTACTAAAACTTTAGTTGTGTTCTAAAATTTTAATTTTGTACTAAAATTTTAATTTTGTACTAAAATTTTAATTTTTTACTAAAATTTTAATTTTGTACTAAAATTTTAATTTTGTACTAAAATTTTAATTTTGTACTAAAATTTTAATTTTGTACTAAAATTTTAATTTTGTACTAATATTTTAATTTTGTACTAAAATTTCAATTTTGTACTAAACTGCACTTTTGCACTAAATTTTAAATTTTGTATTAAAATTCAACTTTTTAACTAAATTTGGTACTAAATTTAAATTTAGTACCAAATTTAATTAAATTTGGTACTAAAAATTCAACTTTAAACTAGAACTAACATTTCGTTCTAAAACTTTGTACTAAACTTAATTAATTCTGTATTAAAACTTTAATTGTATACTAAAACTTTAAATTCAATTTAGTACTTCTTTGTACAGTTTTAAATTAAACTTTAAATTTAGTTCTAAAAGTATAATTTATAATATCAAAAAAAATTTACATTTTCTTATAAAATTTCAATTTTGTGCTAAAATTTCAATTACGTACTAAAACTAAAATGTTTTTTTGTACTAAAATATAATTTTTGTACTAAAATTTCAATTTCGTACTAAAATTTCAAATAAATTTATAATTTTGTACTAAAACTTCAATTTAATTGTGTACTAATACTTTGAATTGAATTTAGTACTAAAACTTCTTTGCTTCTTTGTAAAATTTCAATTTTGTACTAAACTTTTAATGTTGTTCTAAAATTTATATTTTGTACTAAAATTTTAAATTTTGTACTAAAATTTTAAATTTTGTACTAACATTTAAATTTTGTACTAAACTTCAATTTTATACTAAAATTGCTATTTTGTACTAAACTTCAATTTTGTACTAAAATTTTAGTTTTGTACTAAGTTTAAATTATGTATTAAAATTTAAATTTTGTCCAAAAAATTAAATTTTGTGCTAATATTGTACTAAAATATTAATTTTGTACTAAACTTAACTAAATCTGTATTTAAACTTTAAGACCGGGTTTTTGAGTTGGCAATCAAATGGCAATTAATAATTAGATTAGTTAATCTAAAAATAAATTTAATCCAATGTTAATACCATTTGATGTTTTTGAGTACAAGATTAAACTTCGCAGTGTTGCCATACAAAACAACAGAAAATGGACTGTTTGTTATCAAAACAATGCATATTTTATAAAAAAGAAGAAGACAATTGTAAATTTAATATGAAAATTAATGAAAACTTAAAATAAAAACAAAAAAATGTATTTTGAAATGTCCATAATTTATACTAATCAATAAATAGAACATTTTAATGTTTATATTTATAAAAATTTTATTAATTTTTTTGCATCAGCTGTTTACACTTTTGCATTTCGTGCTTAAGATTAAACCACCTCCATTGGGCGCTTAAACTTGCAAACAAAATTAACTAATTGAGTACTCAAAAACATCTTTCGAGGATTAATTTTAATTTAATCGCTAATCTTTCACCTAAAGATTGGCCCTAATTGTATACTAAAACATTGATTTAAACTTAGTACGAAAACTTCTCTTCTTTGTACAGTTTTGAATTAAACTTTAAATTTAGTTCTGAAAGTATAATTTAGTACTAAAATATCCAATTTGTACTAAAATTTACATTTTGTTATAAAATTTTAAGTTTGTACTAAAATTTCAATTGATTAATATTAGAACTAAAATTGTAATTTTATCAATTTAGTGTTAAAATTTCAATGTAACAATTTAGTTTTTTTTTCAAATATGTCAAATTTTAAAATAAAATTCCAATTTTATTGCACAATTGCAAAATTGTTTAAGAAATTTTCATTGAACATATTTTAATTAAAATCAAAATTATAATTAAAAAAAGCTCACATTTTCCATATGCAAATAAACATAAAGACAATCAACAAAGATCTATAATTTAACATGAATCTATTTAAAGTAATGTTGGCACCCCTTGAGCTGTATGTCATGTTAACTGTGAGCCCCCAGTGTCAATATGTTTATTTATGACAGGTGTTTTTTTTTAATAATAATTTTTTTGTACACTACTTTATATTTACGATCTTTTTTTATTAAAAGTGACCATGAATTCAAATTCAACAATAAATTTTCTAAGAAAATAACAATAACAATTGTTTGCTGAATTCATATTTCTTGGTGTAACACTAACAGACAGACCAACAAACATAAATATGTTTTTTATATGGCGCTTATAGCATGATATTTAATGACAGTGTTGGTCACTTTTTTAACCCAAAGTTAAAGAACTAGTTTAGTGTTTTTTTTGTATTTTGAACTGACAATTTAATATTTTAATTAAACAGCAATTGTGATGTTAGAATTTAATTTGGTATGTTGCGAATGAATGTCATTGTATTTCAAGTGTCAATTTGTTATGACAAGTGTTTTTATTGTTAATTAGTTGGTGTACAAGTACATTTTATGACCATCGGTCAAAACTGTTAAGGTTTAATTGAGACAATTAAAATGTTATAGAATAAAAAGGAAAACAAACATGTTAGCGGCAATTAACTAAATAAGTATGTAAATATTTTAATTCATTTACTATGGAACTTTTTTTTGATTCGTTTGTTTGGCTGGGATTTTGAAATGCTCTTAGGAGTTGTAATTTAATTGAAAATTTAATACAATTATCCTACATAAATTAATATTTCTTATTTTCCATTAAACAGTTTCTTCCATAAATTTTTCCTTCCGCATTCAGCATAAGTTTACAAAATAAATCTTTTATACAAAATGCATGTTTTCCATTGAATTATTATATGCAATAAAAGTTGCATACAAATTATGATTAAATCAAATCAGTCTCTTAGAAAATGCAAATTAATTATTTGAATTTACATCAATAATGAATAATACTTATTACAACGACTACAAGTATTAAAAACATTTTCAATTCATTTAACATTTAATTTAAATTGTTTAAGTTTTATTATTGGAATTTTTTTTCCTTTTCAATTCTCTGGCATTATAAAATGTAATTGATATTGTATTAAGTAGCAGCAACAACAGCAGCAGCAGCAGAGGCGGTGGTGTTGGTTGCAGTTGCTGCATTTGAAACTTTAAAGAAACTATTAGATAATTGATGTTTATGCCACGGAATGTAGTTTTTATTGAACAAAATTGATACCTCTTCAAATAGACAGAAGAAACTAAACGAAACGAAACAAACATAAAATGTACTTTAACTCGTTTAAAAGTATGAGTCTGAAAACTTTGCGCATTCATGCACATGTTTCGAATTTTTCAAATATTTCTTTTCTTCTCTACAAAGTTACTATATATGTATCTATATATGTATGTATGTAGGTGCACACGGGGTATTAGATTTGTACCCTCACATGTTTGCCGTCCGTTAAAACAATGTATCGGTTTTTTTGTTGTTGTTATTATTTTTCTATTTTAGCGATTTGCTTGAGCGCATTTTCTTCTATTACATAATAATGGACGAATAGTCAAGAGTCTATAGCAACAACCTGATAAATCTTAAAATTATACACTGAAAGAAATATTTTTATTGAATATCAAAAGAACTAAATTTTCTTAAAAATGAAATTAAACAAATTTATACAAGTCTAGTCTATAGTCTAGTCTATAGTCTAGTCTATAGTCTAGTCTATAGTCTAGTCTATAGTCTAGTCTATAGTCTAGTCTATAGTCTAGTCTATAGTCTAGTCTATAGTCTAGTCTATAGTCTAGTCTATAGTCTAGTCTATAGTCTAGTCTATAGTCTAGTCTATAGTCTAGTCTATAGTCTAGTCTATAGTCTAGTCTATAGTCTAGTCTATAGTCTAGTCTATAGTCTAGTCTATAGTCTAGTCTATAGTCTAGTCTATAGTCTAGTCTATAGTCTAGTCTATAGTCTAGTCTATAGTCTAGTCTATAGTCTAGTCTATAGTCTAGTCTATAGTCTAGTCTATAGTCTAGTCTATAGTCTAGTCTATAGTCTAGTCTATAGTCTAGTCTATAGTCTAGTCTATAGTCTAGTCTATAGTCTAGTCTATAGTCTAGTCTAGTCTATAGTCTAGTCTAGTCTATAGTCTAGTCTATAGTCTAGTCTATAGTCTAGTCTATAGTCTAGTCTATAGTCTAGTCTATAGTCTAGTCTATAGTCTAGTCTATAGTCTAGTCTATAGTCTAGTCTATAGTCTAGTCTATAGTCTAGTCTATAGTCTAGTCTATAGTCTAGTCTATAGTCTAGTCTATAGTCTAGTCTATAGTCTAGTCTATAGTCTAGTCTATAGTCTAGTCTATAGTCTAGTCTATAGTCTAGTCTATAGTCTAGTCTATAGTCTAGTCTATAGTCTAGTCTATAGTCTAGTCTATAGTCTAGTCTATAGTCTAGTCTATAGTCTAGTCTATAGTCTAGTCTATAGTCTAGTCTATAGTCTAGTCTATAGTCTAGTCTATCTAGTCTATAGTCTAGTCTATAGTCTAGTCTATAGTCTAGTCTATAGTCTAGTCTATAGTCTAGTCTATAGTCTATCTAGTCTATAGTCTAGTCTATAGTCTAGTCTATAGTCTAGTCTATAGTCTAGTCTATAGTCTAGTCTATAGTCTAGTCTATAGTCTAGTCTATAGTCTAGTCTATAGTCTAGTCTATAGTCTAGTCTATAGTTTAGTCTATAGTCTAGTCTATAGTCTAGTCTATAGTCTAGTCTATAGTCTAGTCTATAGTCTAGTCTATAGTTTAGTCTATAGTCTAGTCTATAGTCTAGTCTATAGTCTAGTCTATAGTCTAGTCTATAGTCTAGTCTATAGTCTAGTCTATAGTCTAGTCTATAGTCTAGTCTATAGTCTAGTCTATAGTCTAGTCTATAGTCTAGTCTATAGTCTAGTCTATAGTCTAGTCTATAGTCTAGTCTATAGTCTAGTCTATAGTCTAGTCTATAGTCTAGTCTATAGTCTAGTCTATAGTCTAGTCTATAGTCTAGTCTATAGTCTAGTCTATAGTCTAGTCTATAGGTCTAGTCTTAGTCTAGTCTATAGTCTAGTCTATAGTCTAGTCTATAGTCTAGTCTATAGTCTAGTCTATAGTCTAGTCTATAGTCTAGTCTATAGTCTAGTCTATAGTCTAGTCTATAGTCTAGTCTATAGTCTAGTCTATAGTCTAGTCTATAGTCTAGTCTATAGTCTAGTCTCTAGCTAGTCTATAGTCTAGTCTATAGTCTCGTCTATAGTCTAGTCTATAGTCTGTCTATAGTCTAGTCTATAGTCTAGTCTATAGTCTAGTTCTATAGTCTAGTCTATAGTCTAGTCTATAGTCTATCTAGTACTTCTATAGTCTAGTCTATAGTCTAGTCTATAGTCAGTCTATAGTCTAGTCTAGTCTAGTCTATAGTTAGTCATAGTCTAGTCTATAGTTAGTCTATAGTCTAGTCTATAGTCTAGTCTATAGTCTAGTCTATAGTCTAGTCTATAGTCTAGTCTATAGTCTAGTCTATGTCTAGTCTATAGTCTAGTCTATAGTCTAGTCTATAGTCTAGTCTATAGTCTAGTCTATAGTCTAGTCTATAGTCTAGTCTATAGTCTAGTCTATAGTCTAGTCTATAGTCTAGTCTATAGTCTAGTCTATAGTCTAGTCTATAGTCTAGTCTATAGTCTAGTCTATAGTCTAGTCTAGTCTATAGTCTAGTCTATAGTCTAGTCTATAGTCTAGTCTATAGTCTAGTCTATAGTCTAGTCTATAGTCTAGTCTATAGTCTAGTCTATAGTCTAGTCTATAGTCTAGTCTATAGTCTAGTCTATAGTCTAGTCTATAGTCTAGTCTATAGTCTAGTCTATAGTCTAGTCTATAGTCTAGTCTATAGTCTAGTCTATAGTCTAGTCTATAGTCTAGTCTATAGTCTAGTCTATAGTCTAGTCTATAGTCTAGTCTATAGTCCTAGTCTATAGTCTAGGTCTATATCTGGTCTATAGTCTAGTCTATAGTCTAGTCTATAGTCTAGTCTATAGTCTAGTCTATAGTCTAGTCTATAGTCTAGTCTATAGTCTAGTCTATAGTCTAGTCTATAGTCTAGTCTATAGTCTAGTCTATAGTCTAGTCTATAGTCTAGTCTATAGTCTAGTCTATAGTCTAGTCTATAGTCTAGTCTATAGTCTAGTCTATAGTCTAGTCTATAGTCTAGTCTATAGTCTAGTCTATAGTCTAGTCTATAGTCTAGTCTATAGTCTAGTCTATAGTCTAGTCTATAGTCTAGTCTATAGTCTAGTCTATAGTCTAGTCTATAGTCTAGTCTATAGTCTAGTCTATAGTCTAGTCTATAGTCTAGTCTATAGTCTAGTCTATAGTCTAGTCTAGTCTAGTCTATAGTCTAGTCTATAGTCTAGTCTATAGTCTAGTCTATAGTCTAGTCTATAGTCTAGTCTATAGTCTAATCTATAGTATAGTCTATAGTCTAGTCTATAGTCTAGTCTAGTCTAGTCTATAGTCTAGTCTATAGTCTAGTCTATAGTCTAGTCTATAGTCTAGTCTATAGTCTAGTCTATAGTATAGTCTATAGTCTAGACTGTACTAAAATCGCAATTTTGAACTTAGATCTCAATTGTGTACTTTTTCAAATTCATGTACTAAAACCACTTTTTTATAAAGTGTAAAAAGAAACTTGCAAAATTTTTAACTTATTTAGCTACACATTTATCTAAAACCCTTTTCATTTCAAACTTTTATATGCAATTTGTCTTTGTAACGGTTTCGTTTGTTTGCAAAATTCTGGACACACTTTTTTTGCTTTTAAAATTTCGCAAAAATGAGACGAGAGAAAAAAAAACGAGTATTTAAATGCAACATTTTATAATTTTGAAAATAGTTTTTTTGTTGCTGTTTGTTTGGTTGGTTGTACTATTATTGCATTTTAGTTAATTGTCTAGTATTTCATAAAAAGTACCGTAATGTGCATTTGGAATTGCTGGACCATTAAAGGTCGCTTGTTTTAGTTTTTGTTGATATCAACCAAATAGGAAACAGCAACGAAATATTTCCATGTAACTCGCTGTTGTTGTCTGTACCTCCGACTGTCAGTCTGTTTTGCGATTTACACTGATAAATATTGTATTTGTTCACAGTTTTTTTTTAATGGTTTTTAAAACTGTAAAATTTTCGTATTCAAATACAACACAATAAAGAGTTAGAAATAATATGAAAAGTTTAAAATAAAAATAGAAAAACTTTACACGTTGTTGTAGTTGTTGGTTAAAGTTGGGTTGGCGCCATCTATCAACAAGTTGAGTTTAAGTTTAGGGCAGTAGACATATGAATCTGGTTAATTTTTTTTTTTTTTTAATAAAACCAAGTTGCACAATTTATAAAGAAACTGTTGATAATTGAAATGTATTTTTAAAAAACTATAATAAGAACATAAATCTAGTCTAGTGCATAAATATGTTTCAATTAAAATAGTTTTCAATTAAAGGATTTAGAAAAAGAACTTTATTAACATTATTTGTTGTGTTTTTCTAACCGCGATTTGACATTAAATGTCACTTTAATATTTGTTTGAGTAGAATTTATTTCTTTTAAAAATTCATAGCGCGTTTTTTTGTTTTATTTTCTATATTTAAATATGTAGAAATAGTTAATTTTCTTTTTATTGTTTTGTATTCAATTATAAGTTATTTTTTATATAACTCACACGTCACTTTTAAATAGTACAAAAATAGCAAAAAATAGTGAAAAAAGTATTAATATGATGTCATATGTTTGTAACTAAAGAAAAAAGTACGAGTACTACATAAATGGTCTTCTTATTCATACTTTTGGTTTTTAGCACACCCTTTTTGCCTGTTTACTTTTTTTATTTATTGTTAATATCATTGATTTCTAAAGGCCGGGGTGTTCAAACTGGCTTATGTTGAGGGCCCTGATAGAATAAGTTAAACAATCATAAGTAAATGTTTAAAAAATATTGAAAAGCACTTTAAAGGATTGAAATATTAAATTGTGTACTAAAGTTTAGTTTTATGCTAAAATTTAAATTTTGTTTTAAAATTATAGTTCTAGTTCAGTTTTAGTTCAGTTCTAGTTCAGTTTTAGTTCAGTTCTAGTTCAGTTCTATTTCAGTTATAGTTCACTTCTAGTTCAGTTCTAGTTCAGTTCTAGTTCAGTTCAGTTCTAGTTCAGTTCTAGTTCAGTTCAGTTCAGTTCAGTTCAGTTCTAGTTCAGTTCAGTTCTAGTTCAGTTCAGTTCAGTTCAGTTCAGTTCTAGTTCAGTTCTAGTTCAGTTCTAGTTCAGTTCTAGTTCAGTTCTAGTTCAGTTCTAGTTCAGTTCTAGTTCAGTTCTAGTTCAGTTCTAGTTCAGTTCTAGTTCAGTTCTAGTTCAGTTCTAGTTCAGTTCTAGTTCAGTTCTAGTTCAGTTCTAGTTCAGTTCTAGTTCAGTTCTAGTTCAGTTCTAGTTCAGTTCTAGTTCAGTTCTAGTTCAGTTCTAGTTCAGTTCTAGTTCAGTTCTAGTTCAGTCTAGTTCTAGTTCAGTTCTAGTTCAGTTCTAGTTCAGTTCTAGTTCAGTTCTAGTTCAGTTCTAGTTCAGTTCTAGTTCAGTTCTAGTTCAGTTCTAGTTCAGTTCTAGTTCAGTTCTAGTTCAGTTCTAGTTCAGTTCTAGTTCAGTTCTAGTTCAGTTCTAGTTCAGTTCTAGTTCTGTTCTAGTTCAGTTCTAGTTCAGTTCTAGTTCAGTTCTAGTTCAGTTCTAGTTCAGTTCTAGTTCAGTTCTAGTTCAGTTCTAGTTCAGTTCTAGTTCAGTTCTAGTTCAGTTCTAGTTCAGTTCTAGTTCAGTTCTAGTTCAGTTCTAGTTCAGTTCTAGTTCAGTTCTAGTTCAGTTCTAGTTCAGTTCTAGTTCAGTTCTAGTTCAGTTCTAGTTCAGTTCTAGTTCAGTTCTAGTTCAGTTCTAGTTCAGTTCTAGTTCAGTTCTAGTTCAGTTCTAGTTCAGTTCTAGTTCAGTTCTAGTTCAGTTCTAGTTCAGTTCTAGTTCAGTTCTAGTTCAGTTCTAGTTCAGTTCTAGTTCAGTTCTAGTTCAGTTCTAGTTCAGTTCTAGTTCAGTTCTAGTTCAGTTCTAGTTCAGTTCTAGTTCAGTTCTAGTTCAGTTCTAGTTCAGTTCTAGTTCAGTTCTAGTTCAGTTCTAGTTCAGTTCTAGTTCAGTTCTAGTTCAGTTCTAGTTCAGTTCTAGTTCAGTTCTTTCAGTTCAGTTCTAGTTCAGTTCTAGTTCAGTTCTAGTTCAGTTCTAGTTCAGTTCTAGTTCAGTTCTAGTTCAGTTCTAGTTCAGTTCTAGTTCAGTTCTAGTTCAGTTCTAGTTCAGTTCTAGTTCAGTTCTAGTTCAGTTTCTAGTTCAGTTCTAGTTCAGTTCTAGTTCAGTTCTAGTTCAGTTCTAGTTCAGTTCTAGTTCAGTTCTAGTTCAGTTCTAGTTCAGTTCTAGTTCAGTTCTAGTTCAGTTCTAGTTCAGTTCTAGTTCAGTTCTAGTTCAGTTCTAGTTCAGTCTAGTTTCAGTTCTAGTTCAGTTCTTTAGTTCAGTTCTATGTTCATCTAGTTCAGTTCTAAGTTCAGTTCTAGTTCATTCTAGTTCAGTTCTAGTTTCAGTTCTAGTCAGTCTAGTTAAGTGCTAGTTCAGTTCTAGTTCAGTTTAGTCAGTTCTAGTTCAGTTCTAGTTCAGTTTCTAGTTCAGTTATAATCAGTTCAGTTCAGTTCTAGTTCAGTTTATGCTATAAGTTAATTGTAGCTACTAATTTAGTACTAAACTACACTTGACGCTAATAAAAATTTAATGTTGAGCTAAATTACCAGTAATTCTTGTAAAAATTGAATTGATTTCATATTTTTATTAAATTTTTATTTATTGTTGTTTACAGTCCGATATCTTGGTCTAGCTGTACTTTTTTCCTAACAATTTTATAGACCACAATCTTCTTTCTTTTCATTCATATGACCAAAAATAAATTGTTTTTTTTACACAGCGAACCAATTCCAACTTCCAAACAAAAAACAATTAAATTAAAAATAAAATATAATTTCATTCAAAACGATTTAATTGATTAATTGCCATGAATTTAAATGAAGCATGAAAATAATTAATTAAAATTGTTCAAGTTATGTTAATTACAATTTAAAATTACAAATTCACCACTGTTATCTTGAAACAAACTGTTAACATAAAGTTAAAACGTAATTCATTCAAGCATACATTTTATGTTATACTAATTCATTCAAACGTGGTCAAAACTTTTAAGCCCAAATTGACACTCAATACAATTTATAGTTTTTTATATTTATAAACTCAATTGAATTAAATAAATATATTTAGTATACTTTTAGGCCTTTTAGAAAAACACTAATAAATTTTTGCACACTTTTTTAATAATTTCCATTCTTTTGTTTTGTGACTTTGCAGAAGAATGGATAACAAAACGAAAAACCGAATTAACAACAACACGTCAAATCGAAACTCATGTCAAACGTCAAGTGGTTTTCGAAGATGGCAAAGTAATTGAAGACAGTGGACCCATAGTATCAACAAATACCACAGAGGATACGGATAAACAAGAAACTGAAACAACAGAGGTAGGTGCATGTGTGTGTGTATGTAAGTGAGTGCATTAGAGTGTAGACAAAATTGAGCAACTTTTTAATGTACAATTTACCAACACAAAACAACAAACTATACGATTTGCATAATCAATACAATTTGATGTGTTTTTTTCTTTCTATTTTGCTGTCTAAACTTGTGGCAGAAACGAGATTTAGGTTTACCAGTTGCCTTAAATCCAAACGATATCAACAAACACAAAGGTGCTTTGCAATATGGCAAAGATACGGCAGCGGGAGCAGCCGAAGACGGAGGTGGCGGTGAATTGGCAGAATTGGAAAATGCTGGGGGCACATTAGTCAAGAGCATTGTACCTAGACCGGCTGATGGTCTAGTGAGAGAGATCAATGAGAAACGGGTAGTGACGCATGAAGAAATAAAAGATTATATTGAAACGGAAGATGTCAAACATATGGGCGATTTTTCCGATGAGGTAAGAAGTTCTTGTTCAATTAAGCAGCAACAGCAGTTGCAAATGTTATATATAGAGAGGTTTTGTGTTGTGGCTGTGCAACATTACAAAATAGAAATGAAATAATAAATGATATGAAAAAAAAACTCAAAAACAAGTTAGTAAACAAATTACAATAATAAAATGAAAATCTTGTTGAAAAATGAAAAGAAAAAGAAGGAAAACAAGAGAAGAAACTTACGCATTGCTAACATCTTCTTAAATCATCTTAATAATGTGCTAAACCAGTAAACAGTGGGTTTAAAAAAGATTTTTTTTTTTATTTTTATTAAAAAACTTTATTTCAACAATTTTTCATTATTCATGATTGCAAAAAGATATCTTAACAAATAAACGTTTGGAAAATTAAGACTCTTTGAAAATAGCTTTTTCTTAGCCTTTTTTCTTTTAAAAATACTTTTGAAATGTTTGTGAAAAGCTTTATCTCCAGAAAACACTTTTGACAAGAAACCCTTTTTACAAAAGTAAATATATCATAAAAAGCTTTACGTCTTCTTAAAAGCTTTCCTTATAAGCTCTTTATTTTTTAGATAAACGTAAATAAAGACGATTTTCTGCGAAAAATAAGGAAAGCTTTTTCTAAAATGTTCTTTAAAAATACGTATGTTTATTAGAAGCATTTGACAAAAAATCTTCTTTAAATGAAGAACTTAAAAAGCTTTTCACATAAATACTATTTTACAGAAAAGTATTCGAAATAACGAAAGAATACGCTTTTAAAAGAAATGAACATACAAATTTGTTTAAAAGTACTGTTTTGTTAAAAAACTGAACGGCAAAAAGTTTTGCATAAAAACTTTTATAAAAGCTTAACATAAAAGATTTTTTATTAAAAACACTTAATTCCTAAAAGCTTTTTAAAGGCGCATTTTCATACAAAAAGCGTTGATAAAAAGCTTCTTTCAAGATACCATTTAATAAAAAGCTTTTCACATAAAACCTTTTTTACAAAAAAGTATTTGGGATTTCGTAATAATGAAAAACTTTATGTTTTTGACATCAAATTAAACTTTATATTAAGCTCTTTAGAGATGCATTGGCTTACAAAAAGCTTCTTTAAAAGATTTAATAAAAAGCTTTTCATATAAAAACTTTTTTTACAAACTGGACTTCGAAAGAATTAAAATTCTAATGCTTTTTAAATTCAAATGTAACTTTATATAAAAGCTTATTGTTTTTTAAAAACACCTGACGCCAGGAAGCTTCTTAACATGGATTTACATACAAGAAGCTTTAACAAAAAAATATGCTTTAAAAGTGAATTTTCTTACAAAAAACTTCTTAAAAGGAAACTTTTATTAAAAAGCTTTTCATATACAAACTTTGTTTACAAAAAAAGGATTTTGAACTTCGAATGCTTTAAACATCAAACGCAAATTTATTTAAAAGCTTCTTTAAAAGTATTGGCGCCAAAAAGTTTTTTAAACATACATTTGCAAACACAAAGCTTTAACAAAAAAATGGTACTTGAAAAAGCTTTTAAAAAAGCTTATTTAAAAAAGACATTTTGTAAAAAGCTTTTCATATAAAAACTCTTTCAACCATAAAAATATAATGCTTTTGACATCAAATAAAACTTTACATAAAAGCTTTTTCAAAGTATTGCTTGATGCCGAAAAGAAGCTTTTACTGACTTAGATTTAACACATCAATCTTTAAATTTGAACTGACTAAGTTAAAACTAAAATTGAGTGGGACTATACAAAAGCTCCCACTGTGCCATAGTATACTTTTAATAGAAACTCTTTAAAAGTAACATTTTTTTTCTTTTTCTGTGTGTTTTTTGAGAGTAGTTTATACAAAACTCTAAACAAGAAATAACAGAAAAAGAAGAAAACAACAGCAACTTTAAAATAGCTACAGAATTATTAAAGTATCTTTTATGTGGACAGCAACATAACTTTGTTAGTTTTACGCTCAGTCTGTGATTGGAGTACAAACCGTAAAGACGTCAAGGTTTTGCCAAGAAAGACGTTACGTTACGGGGAACGCGTTTTTAAAAAATTGTTTTCAAATAAATAATAAAAACAACAGAGTAATAAAAACAAAAAGAGAAAAAAAATCATAATAAATAATAGGAAAAGAAATAGAAACAATTAGTGTTTGTTTTAATTATAACAATAAAATAACAAATTAAAGAAAAAATCCAACAACAACAACTACAAATAATAAAAAGTTATTATAAAATATTTAAAGAAAAGAAATACATAATTTCATGTTTTTCCAGAATAAAAGAAAAATCGTGCCTTAAATAAATTAAGAAAAAAAAAACAAAAGCCTAGATAAGAAAATATAATAAATTATAAGAAAAAATAAATCGACATAAAAATTATATAAAGAAAAAGGTTAAATCAAACGGTTTGTAAATTATTTCTTATACTCGTACAATAAGTTTGACCTTTTGAAAGAAAGAAGATATTAATGTTTAGGTTGGAGTGGTGTTGTTGATAATGATGATGTTGAGTGGATGTTAAAAAGAAAACAACAACAACAACTATAACTGAAATTTAAGAAAAAAAAAACAATATAAAAAGTAATGAAGTGAAGTGCTGTGTTATGTTGTTGTATGTATATAAGCAGGGAATGTTTGAAGTTGTATGTTCGTTAACTTAAAATAAAGTTCATTTTTAAACTGACACAAACAAAAGACTTAAGAAGCAAACTTAGCTAGAAATGCCAGCATTTTTTATACTAGAGTGTTTGCTGGTTTGTGCATGTTTTGTGCCTGATACTTAAAACAAAAGACTTTAGTAACAAACCTTAAACCCAGACATGTAATCTTTATTCGTTAACATTGTTGTTGTTGCTGCTTCTAAACTACTGCTGTCTAATGTTGTTATTGTTATTATTATTAAATCTACTCTTTGTTAAAGTTACCACCTACTTGCCTTTGAAAACTAAAATAAAACATGATGGCTTTAAAGCCCCTCCAAAATTAAAGAAAAAAATCTAACCGAAAAAATCTGATTATAAAAGTTTAATCTCCTTCATACATTTAAATACCATGTTGTGGTTGTTTTATTAACAACAAAAATTTTAACACTATTTAAACACTTTTTATAATAAAAAAATCGATTTTAAAGGCCATTGGTATACATTTTTTAACAATAATTTTAAAAATGTATAGAAAAAAAAACAAATTCATTTTAAATCGAATAAATTTTTAATGTATAACATTGTTTAACATTGACAGCATTGTTGCCAAATAGCTTATAAATAATAACTGCAAATTTTTTTTTTTTTAAATAGCAACAAAATTTTTTGTTGAACATTAATTTCGCTTTTTATTTCTTAAATATTTTTAAACAAAATATTCACTTAATATCTGTCTATTTTCCTTGTTTAGACAAACATTTAAAATATCATTTTTTACCCAAAAAATCTATAAAACAAACTCGTTTTTCTTCGGTTTAATGTTATTAAGTGCTTGCACTTTAATAAACTTTAAATATCAATCGCAAATGTTTAGTAATGAAGACTAACTTGTTTTTTTTTTACTGACGTTTTATTCTAAATTTCCAAACTGATTAATACCCCTTTTTGAATCTACATATAAAACTTTATCTAAGCTCTTTTCTATAAAAAGCTTTTAACGAGACCTTTAAAGAAAAGTTTTAAGTTTTCTCTTTCTGTGGTAAGGAACGCTTTCAATTTATTCGAAGATTTGTTTTGAACAATGATTTCGTCGAGTATAAAAGCTTAAAGTTGAAAGCTTTACTATATTTGTATTTGTTTTTTATATCAAAATATATTTTTGATAGAATTTTTAGTTCTATAGAGAAGTTTTTTGACCGAATCTCTAATGTATAGTTCAGAAGTTTCCAGTTTTATTTTCAAACGAAACGTTTTCGACAAGTATTTTATGTAAAAGTTTAAATAAGCTTTACAATTACAAAAGTTCTATAGAAAAGTATTTAACGAGTTCTTAATACAAATATGTAGAAAGATTTTTAAGTTATTTAATGATTTATAAAGAGTGAATTTTATAAAAAAGCTTTAAAAGAGCTTTTCTTAAATTTGTTTCAATAGAACATTTGTTTTATGGAAAAGTTCTTAACGAAATCTCTAATAAAAATTTACAAAAATTTTAAGATTTCTCCTTCAATAAAACGTAAACGTTTTCGACGAGTGGTTTATATAAAAGCTTTCCTATTAGACATGTTACATCTACAGAAAAGTTCTCAAAAGTTTAATTTATTAGGATTATAAAGATAAAATTATTCGATGATTAATCCATATAAAAGCTTTTCTTAAAAATTTTCAATATGTTCTATAGAAAAGCTTCTTTTCAATAGTAACGTCTTCAAACTATATGACGCTTTAATCAGAGAAACGTTTACGACAAGTATTTTATTTAAAAGCTTTGAACAAGTTTTCCAGAATATAGAAATTTTAAGAATTCTTTTTCAATAGAAATCTTTTCAATTTATAGAAGCTTTTAATAAGGAGATTTATTTTCGAAGAGTATTCTATATAACAGCTTCAAAAGAGCTTTTTAATTATTTAACGTTCTCAAAATTATTCATGGTTTCAATGAGGGAAGCATTTATGGCGGGTATTCTATGTAAAAAGTTTAAACGAGCTTTCCTTTTCTTTTCTAAAAAACATTTTTGACAAGTTTTTAATAAGTTTATCTGCCAATTCCTAAGCCTTTGATAAAACTTTTCAATATAGAGTTTTCGACAAGTTTCTATTAGAATTTGATTCAAAGTAAGAAACATGATTTTATCTATCACTTTTTAAGCTTTTGATCAACTTTTCAAGTTTCTATTAGACCCTTTAACTTCAAAAATGTTTTAAGAAGAAGTTTAATAGAAATCTTGTTAAGGAGCTTTAGCTTTTGACGAGTATTTTGTATAAAAGTATTTAACAAGCTTTCTATAAAATAATTTTAGACTACGTTTTCCAAATAACTCTTGAACGTTTTAAGAGATTTTCTTAATTTATTGACAACAAAGCTTTTTATGTAATTTTGACAAACAAAACTTATCAATGAGTTCTCTATAAAAACTTATTCAATAAAACTAATTAAAAAGTATTGGAAACTTTTTCGAGGTTTCAAAAAAAGTTTAGGTTCGTTTCTCAGCTAATTTTCAAAATGACTTCGGTTAAAACTATTATGTGCAAAAAATTTTAATAAATTTGGCTTTGCAAAATATTTGCAAACTACAATTATAGTTAAACTTAAGATTGCTAAATATGAATATCACAAATTAAACGTCAACATATGTCAATGTTAAATTAACACCCATCCAAAACCAAAAAACAAAAAAATTAAATTGGGGCATACGTGCTATGAAATTTAAAACAATAAACATGCGAAAAAATTCCCATGAAAATAGTTTTGAGATTCAATTAACTTAAAAAATCGTAAAAAATATAAGAAAGATTACGCAGAAAAGATATATTCGTTGTGACAATCCACTAGATTGTTAATGAAGTTTAAAAGAAATAACCTTTTTGCAATGTTTACAAAGACAACTACTATCCCCAGTACTTTATATTTTACTTCAGCTTGGCTACTCTAGAATAATACTGCAAAATATTTACATGTTTATAGATATAAAATGTATCTACTTACATACATACCTACGTATTCATTATTATAATCTACTTGTATGTATCTGTATGCCAATGTACTTCAAAGTTAAGACATAATTGATCGATTCAAATTCATAGCAAATCACTCTTAATAAAATTGTACCAAGAAATTGCTTGTTGTAGTGTTAATAATAAAAGTGCGTTGTCGTTGTTGTAATCATCGACATCTACCTCGACAACAGAAACCAACAGCAACAACGTCATCATCACCATCGCCATCGTCATTATAATCGTGTTCTACCTACCGGTCCTTAGTGTGATTATGATAAAGAAAGAAAAACCAACCAACAAAATTTCTAAATCATTTATTCTATTCCATGGATACTACCACAACCAGTAGTAATA
This sequence comes from Lucilia sericata, assembly GCF_015586225.1. Taxonomy (NCBI): domain Eukaryota; kingdom Metazoa; phylum Arthropoda; class Insecta; order Diptera; family Calliphoridae; genus Lucilia; species Lucilia sericata. The sequence continues at coordinate 91,532 of NW_023995256.1, forward strand.
ATAGTACGTACTTAAAAGTACTCTGTCAGTATACCTATACGGTATTTAAAGTTGGTGGCTGACTGTGGTGGCTTGTGAATGTCATTAAAAAATTCAATAAAAAAGTAACAAAAACGAAACTTATACTAGTGTTATTGAGTAGATTTGAGTTTGGTTTGGAGTAGAGTGGATTGGAGTGTAGTTACTATTCGAAAGAAACCTGTTTAAGGGGTTTGGATACAAAAAATCATATATATAATAAAAAATAAAATATTTTATATAAATTGAAGAAATTGAAAATAAAAGGCTAACTGCATTTAGTTTTTTGTTGTTACTGCTGTTAGTAACGCTATTGGTATTCAAAAGCCTACTATTAACTGAGAAACAGCTGTAATTAAAAGAATGTATTCTTTAGAACTACAGCTGAACTAGAACTGAACTAGAAATGAACTAGAACTGAACTAAAACTGAACTAGAAATGAACTAGAACTGAACTAGAACTGAACTAGAACTGAACTAGAACTGAACTAGAACTGAACTAGAACTGAACTAGAACTGAATTCTAGAACTGAACTAGAACTGAACTAGAACTGAACTAGAACTGAACTAGAACTGAACTAGAACTGAACTAGAACTGAACTAGAACTGAACTAGAACTGAACTAGAAATGAACTAGAACTGAACTAGAACTGAACTAGAACTGACTAGAACTGAACCTAGAACTGAACTAGAACTGACCTAGAACTGAACTAGAACTGAACTAGAACTGAACTAGGAACTGAACTAGACTGAACTAGAACTTGAACTAGAACTGAACTAGAACTGAACTAGAACTGAACTAGAACTAAACTAGAACTGAACTAGAACTGAACTAGAACTGAAACTAGAACTGAACTAGAATCTGAACTAGACTGAAACTAGAACTGAACTAGAACTGAACTAGAACTGGAACTAGAACTTGAAGCTAGAACCTGACTAGAAACTGAAACTAGAAACTGAACTTAGACTGAACTAGAACTGAACTAGAACTGAACTAGAACTGAACTAGAACTGAACACTAGAACTGAACTAGAACTGAATTACTAGAACTGAACTAGAACTGAACTAGAACTGAACTAGAACTGAACTAGAACTGAACTAGAACTGAACTAGAACTGAACTAGAACTGAACTAGAACTGAACTAGAACTGAACTAGAACTGAACTAGAACTGAACTGAACTAGAACTAGAACTGACTAGAACTGAACTAGAACTGAACTAGAACTGAACTAGAACTGAACTAGAACTGAACTAGAACTGAACTAGAACTGACTAGACTGAACTAGAACTGAACTAGAACTGAACTAGAACTGAACTAGAACTGAACTAGAACTGAACTAGGAACTGAGACTAGAACTGAACTAGAAACTGAACTAGAACTGAACTAGAAATTGAACTAAGAACTGAACTAGAACGAACTAGAACTGAACGAACTGAACTAGAACTGAACTAGAACTGAACTAGAACTGAACTAGAACTGAACTAGAACTGAACTAGAACTGAACTAGAACTGAACTAGAACTGAACTAGAACTGAATAGAACTGAACTAGAACTGAACTAGAACTGAACTAGACTGACTAGACGAACTGAACTGAACTAGAACTGAACTAGAACTGAACTAGAACTGAACTAGAACTGAACTAGAACTGAACTAGAACTGAACTAGAACTGAACTAGAACTGAACTAGAACTGAACTAGAACTGAACTGGAACTGAACTGAACTGGAACTGAACTAGAATGCATTTCTTATAATCTCTGATCAACCGCCCAAAACGCAAACACACGCAAAGCTTTTTATAAGTCCAACTAAAAAACAAGTAAAAGTCCGGCCAGTCGATTATCGACATCAAAAAATACTCATTCTTTTGTGGCTACAAGAAACTAGAGAAACATTTTTTATTATTTCTTTAGTTGGGCAACAGATATGAAAATAAGAAGAAAAAGTAATAGTAGCGCAAAAAGAGTGCAAAACAAATAAAAATGCAAGCAAAACGAATTTAGTTAAGGCAGCACTATGGGGCTATAGGTGGAAAAGAAAGGGGTTTTAATAACAACAAGGGGTTTGAATAACCTAATTGAGATTGAAAACTTTGTTTTTTGATAAAATTGATAAAAATTATGTGGAGGTAGAAAAAAGGGACTTCTCGGGGCATTTAAAATAAAAAAATTTCCTCTAAATTAAAACATATTTATTATTTTTAATTCAAATGTCCCACTGTGTTTTGTCTGAAGTTGTGCCTTGCATGCAAAATGCATATTTACAAGATTCATTTAACTCCAACTTAAATTCAAAATAAAAAGTCAAACAAACAAACGTCTGTCCAACTGTCTACCTATAAATAAGAGTACAAATACCCTCAGCTATACAGACAAGTACTATATACCAAAAAAGATCTATTGAAGCAACCAACAGCAGCAGCAGCAGAGCCTTAAACACTACAACAAAAATCCGATGACGGTTATAAGACAGACAAAAAGGCTAAAACTTAAGACAAACAGACATTTTTATATTGAACACGTTCCAAGGCAAACAAGTATTGGGAAAAAATGAAAAAAACGTTCATTAACCCGAAAATAAATATGTAAAAAATATTAAAATTTTGTTTAAAGAGTTTTTCTTAAAAACAGAAAAAGGATTAATAATCAAAATATTGCTAATAATAAATTTAATATTTTTATATTTACCGATATAAACAATTGACAACAATTTTAATTGTGGTATAACAAAAATACTTTAATTATGCATGGGTGTTTATTTAAATTTCAAAAATTTTTTGTTTTCTCTAATGATTTGTGTCTTTATGGTAAAACAACCTAATTAAACACATTATAAACAAAATTATATAATAATAACAATAATAGTAGTTAAAAATTATAAAATAGTAATGTCTCTGATTTATTTTTAAATATCATTAGTGAAGGCACGTTAACTGTCAATTTATTGTTGCTATTTTTTATGTTTTTCTCATTTTTGTTTGCCTTCATAAGTAACTGCTGCTGTAACTGGTGATTTTATTTTTACTTTTATGGCATTTTTTTTCAAATTTACCTTTTTGTTATAATTAGAGACCAACAAGTGGATACCACGTAATCTTTTCTTTTTATGGTTAAATGTAATTTTTACTTTCTTCACCATCGATATTTAATACCGAAAGTCATTAGTCATTTAAGATACTACACGAAAAATAAATGTAAAAAACAATATTCGTGTAAAATATTTATTTATCTATGCGCCTCATTTAAAAATTAAACAAGATTTCAGCTTTATGTTATTAAAAAATATACTTAAATTGGAAAAAAAACTAGTTTGTGTATGCAAAATAATTAGTAAATGCCGGTTAAGTGATTTTTTAACAAAAATTAAATGCTATATAATATTTCCAATCTGGCTTTTCAATATTAACTAAGCATGGAGAAAATGTGTAATAAAATTAATATATGTATATTAATAAGTATATATTAATATATATTTATAACGAAAAGGACAAGTTTAAATATGATGAAGCCAGAAAAAATTTCTCTTACAAATTTTCTCAACATCGACTGGACTATAGAATACATAAACTATTGATTAGACTATAGAATATTAATTAGACTATAGACTATACTACAGACTATACTATAGACTATACTATAGACTATACTATAGACTATACTATAGACTATACTATAGACTATACTATGGACTATACTATAGACTAGACTATAGACTAGACTATAGACTAGACTGTAGACTATACTATAGACTAGACTATAGACTAGACTAGACTAGACTATAGACTATAGACTATAGACTATAGACTATAGACTATAGACTATAGACTATAGACTAGACTAGACTAGACTAGACTAGACTAGACTAGACTAGACTAGACCAGACCAGACCAGACTAGACTAGACTAGACTAGACTAGACTAGACTAGACTAGACTAGACTAGACTAGACTAGACTAGACTAGACTAGACTAGACTAGACTAGACTAGACTAGACTAGACAAGACTAGACTAGACTAGACTAGACTAGACTAGACTAGACTAGACAAGACAAGACAAGACTATAGACTATATACTAAACTTTAGACTAGACAATAGACTAGACAATAGACTAGACTATAGACTAGACTATAGACTAGACTATAGACTAGACTATAGACTAGACTATAGACTAGACTATAGACTAGACTATAGACTAGCCTATAGACTAGAGACTAGACTAGACTATAGACTAGACTATAGACTAGAGTATAGACTAGACTATAGACTAGACTAAAGACTAGACTATAGACTAGACTATATACTAGACTAAAGACTAGACTATAGACTAGACTATAGACTAGACTATAGACTAGACTATAGACTAGACTATAGACTAGACTATAGACTAGACTATAGACTAGACTATAGACTAGACTATAGACTAGACTATAGACTAGACTATAGACTAGACTATAGACTAGACTATAGACTAGACTATAGACTAGACTATAGACTAGAATAGACTAGACTATAGACTAGACTATAGACTAGACTATAGACTAGACTATAGACTAGACTATAGACTAGACTATAGACTAGACTATAGACTAGACTATAGACTAGACTATAGACTAGACTATAGACTAGACTATAGACTAGACTATAGACTAGACTATAGACTAGACTATAGACTAGACTATAGACTAGACTATAGACTAGACTATAGACTAGACTATAGACTAGACTATAGACTAGACTATAGACTAGACTATAGACGAGACTATAGACTAGACTATAGACTAGACTATAGACTAGACTATAGACTAGACTATAGACTAGACTATAGACTAGACTATAGACTAGACTATAGACTAGACTATAGACTAGACTATAGACTAGACTATAGACTAGACTATAGACTAGACTATAGACTAGACTATAGACTAACTATAGACTAGACTATAGACTAGACTATAGACTAGACTATAGACTAGACTATAGACTAGACTATAGACTAGACTATAGACTAGACTATAGACTAGACTATAGACTAGACTATAGACTAGACTATAGACTAGACTATAGACTAGACTATAGACTAGACTATAGACTAGACTATAGACTAGACTATAGACTAGACTATAGACTAGACTATAGACTAAGACTATAGACTAGACTATAGACTAGACTATAGACTAGACTATACTATAGACTAGACTATAGACTAGACTATAGACTAGACTATAGACTAGGCTATAGACTAGACTATAGACTAGACTATAGACTAGACTAGACTATAGACTAGACTATAGACTAGACTATAGACTAGACTATAGACTAGACTATCGACTAGACTATAGACTAGACTATAGACTAGACTATAGACTAGACTATAGACTAGACTATAGACTAGACTATAGACTAGACTATAGACTAGACTATAGACTAGACTAAAGACTAGACTATAGACTAGACTATAGACTATTAGGACTATTACTAGACTATTAACTAAGCATGGAGAAAATGTGTAATAAAATTAATATATGTATATTAATAAGTATATATTAATATATATTTATAACGAAAAGGACAAGTTTAAATATGATGAAGCCAGAAAAAATTTCTCTTACAAATTTTCTCAACATCGACTGGACTATAGAATACATAAACTATTGATTAGACTATAGAATATTAATTAGACTATAGACTATACTACAGACTATACTATAGACTATACTATAGACTATACTATAGACTATACTATAGACTATACTATAGACTATACTATAGACTATACTATGGACTATACTATAGACTAGACTATAGACTAGACTATAGACTAGACTGTAGACTATACTATAGACTAGACTATAGACTAGACTAGACTAGACTATAGACTATAGACTATAGACTATAGACTAGACTAGACTAGACTAGACTAGACTAGACTAGACTAGACCAGACCAGACCAGACTAGACTAGACTAGACTAGACTAGACTAGACTAGACTAGACTAGACTAGACTAGACTAGACTAGACTAGACTAGACTAGACTAGACTAGACTAGACTAGACTAGACTAGACTAGACTAGACTAGACTAGACTAGACTAGACTAGACTAGACTAGACTAGACTAGACTAGACTAGACAAGACAAGACAAGACTATAGACTATATACTAAACTTAGACTAGACAACTAGACTATAGACTAGACTATAGACTAGACTATAGACTAGACTATAGACTAGACTATAGACTAGACTATAGACTAGACTATAGACTAGACTATAGACTAGACTATAGACTAGACTATAGACTAGCCTATAGACTAGAGACTAGACTAGACTATAGACTAGACTATAGACTAGAGTATAGACTAGACTATAGACTAGACTAAAGACTAGACTATAGACTAGACTATATACTAGACTAAAGACTAGACTATAGACTAGACTATAGACTAGACTATAGACTAGACTATAGACTAGACTATAGACTAGACTATAGACTAGACTATAGACTAGACTATAGACTAGACTATAGACTAGACTATAGACTAGACTATAGACTAGACTATAGACTAGACTATAGACTAGACTATAGACTAGACTATAGACTAGACTATAGACTAGACTATAGACTAGACTATAGACTAGACTATAGACTAGACTATAGACTAGACTATAGACTAGACTATAGAACTAGACTATAGACTAGACTATAGACTAGACTATAGACTAGACTATAGACTAGACTATAGACTAGACTATAGACTAGACTATAGACTAGACTATAGACTAGACTATAGACTATAGACTAGACTATAGACTAGACTATAGACTAGACTATAGACTAGACTATAGACTAGACTATAGACTAGACTATAGACTAGACTATAGACTAGACTATAGACTAGACTATAGACTAGACTATAGACTAGACTATAGACTAGACTATAGACTAGACTATAGACTAGACTAGACTAGACTATGACTAGACTATAGACTAGACTATAGACTAGACTATAGACTAGACTATAGACTAGACTATAGACTAGACTAGACTAGACTATAGACTAGACTATAGACTAGACTATAGACTAGACTATAGACTAGACTATAGACTAGACTATAGACTAACTATAGACTAGACTATAGACTAGACTATAGACTAGACTATAGACTAGACTATAGACTAGACTATAGACTAGATATAGACTAGACTATAGACTAGACTATAGACTAGACTATAGACTAGACTATAGACTAGACTATAGACTAGACTATAGACTAGACTATAGACTAGACTAGACTAGCTATAGACTAGACTATAGACTAGACTATAGACTAACTATAGACTAGACTATAGACTAAACTATAGACTAGACTATAGACTAGACTATAGACTAGACTATAGACTAGACTATAGACTAGACTATAGACTAGACTATATACTAGACTATAGACTAGACTATAGACTAGACTATAGACTAGACTATAGACTAGATTATAGACTAGACTATAGACTAGACTATAGACTAGACTATAGACTAGACTATAGACTAGACTATAGACTAGACTATAGACTAGACTATAGACTAGACTATAGACTAGACTATAGACTAGACTATAGACTAGACTATAGACTAGACTATAGACTAGACTATAGACTAGACTATAGACTAGACTATAGACCATACTATAGACTAGACTATAGACTAGACTATAGACTAGACTATAGACTAGACTATAGACTATATAGACTAGACTATAGACTAGACTATAGACTAGACTATAGACTAGACTATAGACTAGACTATAGACTAGACTATAGACTAGACTATAGACTAGACTATAGACTAGACTATAGACTAGACTATAGACTAGACTATAGACTAGACTATAGACTAGACTATAGACTAGACTATAGACTAGACTATAGACTAGACTATAGACTAGACTATAGACTAGACTATAGACTAGACTATAGACTAGACTATAGACTAGACTAGACTAGACTATAGACTAGACTATAGACTAGACTATAGACTACTATAGACTAGACTATAGACTAGACTATAGACTAGACTATAGACTAGACTATAGACTAGACTATAGACTAGACTATAGACTAGACTATAGACTAGACTATAGACTAGACTATAGACTAGACTATAGACTAGACTATAGACTAGACTATAGACTAGACTATAGACTAGACTATAGACTAGACTATAGAGACTATAGACTAGACTATAGACTACTATAGACTAGACTATAGACTAGACTATAGACTAGACTATAGAACTATGACTAACTATAGCTAGACTATAGACTAGACTATAGACTAGACTATAGACTAGACAATAGAACTAGACTATAGACTAGATATAGACTAGACTATGCTAGACTATGACAGCTATAGACTAGACTATAGACTAGACTTATAGACTAGATATAGACCTAGACTATAGTCCCTAACCGATTAAACGAGTTTTTTCCGCTATGCCATCTCAAAAACTTAACATTGGCACAGTGTGTATTTTTAATTAAGTTTAAAGTTCAAATACCGACTTAGTTATAGGGTATTTATATATTCTCTAAGACCTCTTCCAAACTTATAGAACAATTTCTAGCTTTAGGCAAATACAATAAAGTTTTTCAAAATTTAAAAGTGGTGTAATTTATGTATGGATTTGTATCAGAAACAGATGTCGATAATGATGTCTTTTGTAATGAAATATTTAATAAAATAGAAAACTGTTACTACTAGATGTATTGATATACTAATACTAATATCAATATTATATGCAGTTTAGCTCGTGTCTAATATTTTATAATTTCCAATAAATATAAATCATAGACCAGAAAAAAATCAACACTAAAACTCCATTGTGGTTTTAAAACATATTTTTTGTTAAAAAAAAACCCATTGTTGAGTTGCAAATGATTTCTGAAAAGAGATTATAATTTCGTTTATAGTCATTTAAGATGAATCATTTGAAAACTTATTGATTTTGGTTGTTTTTGTTTTGTATTGATTATTTTATTTAATTTATAGACAATATAAGACAAAAACAACATTTGGAAAAAAATTAAATATGAATTTATCAGACTTCACATATTTACATCATAGTGAATTATGGAAAAAATACGGACTTATACGTCAGACATTAAGAGCATTATTTTTTTCTTTGTTCATTTTTAGACTCGATCGATTGTGTGTCAAATGAATTGAGTAAAATTATAAAAACAAAAACTATGAAATATGAGCAGCCTGCTGGAATAGTAGTAGAATTTATGTTTGTAAGCAAAGCGGCTCTTCAAAAGATCTGCTGAATAATGCAAGAAGTTGAAGATGGAAATGAAGATAAAAAAAATTAATTCTTTGTTTTTGTTTGAAAGAAAAAAACGAACAACAAAATTTAAATACAAGTAGCTGTTTGTAACTAGCAAACTATTAAGTTTTATGATAGTTAATAGTTTAAGTTGCATTTTAATTTTTTATATTATTTTATGTTTGATGTTGCTGCTGTTGTTTGTTTATTATTTATTTTGCCTCTTTGAAAATTGTAACGCATTGTGGTTTTCGGTTGTTTTGCTCTAGATAACGCCCTTGCATTGCAAAGTGATTGGAGTTTGGCAGTTGTTGTTTTTGTTATTGCAGTTTGACAGCACCAACACCACCGACACTAACATCAATACTAAACGGCTTACTAGCCTCTGTAGTTTAAGAAACTGATGCACAGTGTTTAGGAAGAATTAGTAAACAATGATAAGCATTTTTGGGACTATTAACGTGATTAGTCCCTGCAGCTGAAGATATAAAGCTTTATCCATGTTATTCTTAAAGATATCAGTGGTTTATTTTTCTTTAATTAGACAAACATAACATGAAACAAGTAAGAGTGTTATATTCGGCAATGCCGAATCTTATATACCCACCATCAAACCTCGTTTGACTAGAATGAAACTTACTTATGTCGAACTTCATCTATATACTCGTATTTTTTAGGCCAGTTATAAGCGTTAAAGTAATTTTCTGAAGGGGACCTTATATAGGGGGTAGGGTCAATTATGGGTCGATCCTAATATAATTTGGTAGACAGAATTTGGTTCGTATTAAATTTATTTGTGTCGAATTTCATCGCTACACTCGTATTTTTAAGCCATTAATGAGCGTTGCAGTCATTTTCTAAAGGGGACCTTATATGGGGGGTAGAGTCAATCATGGACCTATCCTCATAAAATTTTTTAGATAGATTTTGACTCGTATGAAACTTACTTATGTCGAATTTCATCTATATACTAGTATTTTTAAGCCAGTAATGAGCGTTAAAGTCATTTTCTGAAGGGGACCTTATATGGGGGGTAGGGTCAATTATGAACCGATCCTCATAAAATTTTGCATAATGATTTTGGATCATAAGAAACTTCCATATGCCGAATTTTATCGCTATATTCGTATTTTTAAACAAGTTATGGCTGTTAAAGCTGCTTTTCGAGGGGCCACTTGTATGGGGGCTATCAGAAAATGTGGACCGATATTGCCCATTTTCAATACCAAACAAACCTTACCTGTTAGAAATATTTATGTAAAATTTCAACCCTCTAGCTCTTTCCATTGGGACTCTATCGTGCTTTCAACAGACAGACAGACAGACAGACGGACGGACAGACGGACAGACATGGCTAGATCGACTTAGAATTTAATGAGGACCCAGAATATATATACTTTTGTGGGTCTATGACCAATATTTCGATGTGTTACAAACGGAATGACAAAATCAATATACCCCCCATCTTTTTTGATGGTGGGTATAAAAATTCATGTTATAAATCAACAATACCTTTTTCACCATTTATGAAAATGAGAGGAGTTAAGTTCTAATCCGATCACTTCTGAATTTACAAGATCATTTACTTGATTTGAATAAGGCAGGTTTGGAATAGCTTGAGAAAATTGTATGCGTTTACAGAGACAAAATTAAGCGGAATTAGAAACAAAACTATCGAAGTATTGAGTGGCTGAACTTTTAAGCCGAGAGATCGAAAATATATAAATTCCAGGAAGATCTTTTAACTTTTATTATTCCATCTATAAGATCTTTGCAAAGGGGAATGCGGACAAAGTTTTTCCTCACAATTTCTAGGGCGATCAAAGCAAAATTTAGATGATTTGCATGACTTTCAGTGAAAGAGACAAAGCCTTTCCTAATACAATTTCTAGAGAGATCAAGGCACAATTCACTCGCTCATTTAGATGACTTTAATAAGACTGCGCTGGACTCTTTACAATAAGGATGTTACATAAGTGACTTAACTGTTATAAGTGACAATGTTCTGACTGCAAGATCCGTTTAAAGTGGGAGACAATTTTGGAACGATCGATCGTTATCCATTGCACATCCTTGTAATCCTAACAATCTAAGCTGACGATGCAATTTTAATGATAATAAATTAACTTCAATTGGAGCAATGAATTTTTTTAAATTGGTCTATGATTTCAGTTAATTCACTCTAAACTTTAGAATATTTCATTTATTTATTTTATTAACTTTTTAAAGCCAACAAAATCACTGTAAAATTGCCAACATTTGTATATGAAGGTGGCAGGCAGTACTTTATTGCCATTACTTGTTTAAATAATGAATTGTTTATGAAAAAATAACGAAACTATGTTTATGTAATATTATATACTTCATTTTTATTTTCAACACCTTCCAATTAAGTTAGTTTTTTTTCACAAAGATTTTCAAAAGAATTTCATATGAGTGTGTTCATGTTTTAACATTCCATTTTTTTTTGTATTTGTTTGCACAGGCCTTTGTAAAAGCTGTAACTAGTGGTGTAGAAAACGTCGAAGAAGTCTTACTATCGCCAGAATATCAAAAACAATTAGTGCCACGCGGACCGCGTATAGTGGCTGATAAAACGAAGTCTTTTAAAACCATAGACTCGGAGAATGTACAGAAGAGATCTTTGGCCCAGGACGATGGTAAGATAATAACTGAATCGAAAAAAACCACCGAGCACGAGGTTATAGTAGATGACGAACTGCCAGACAATAAGTCGGTCGAAAGTACAGAACAGATTAAAACTTTAGTAAGTAAATTCTTCAATTAGAAAAGAATAATAATAAAATTTAACAAAAAAATTTCTTAAAAAAAAAACAGGAAGCTAATCAGAGATATTTTAAACAACGTGATGAACAACATGTGGATATTATTAAAGATGGCAAAGTGGTAGGCACTGAAATGAAATACGCTGCCGAGACCATGCACATGGAAAATGATGATATGCTGGAACGTCCAGGTGATTGGGATAGTTTATCAGATCGTATGAGAAAAATGCGCAAACCCCACAATAAATCTATAATGCAGCACCCCAAAGGTAAAAGCAATTAAATAATTTATCCCCAAAAAATAATAATACAATAATACTTTTTTTATTCCCCTTAAGGTGGTGTTTTAATGGATCGCAAGGATGCTCTAACCAAACGTCCTTTAGATTTCGACAAAGAAGAAGAAACTCGCAAAGGTGAAACTATTAAATGGCTAGAATCACATTTTGGCAGCGAATCGACAGCTTCCAATGATTCACGTGAGGAAGATGGAGCAGATGTCATTGAACCAACTAAGAAAACTTACTTTAATGTTACTATCAAATCTAATCAAAATCACACTTCTACCAATGCCCACTATGACGCTAACGACAAAAAGCCCTATGTCAAGCGTGGTGTCCCCCTTGATAATCCCCCTCCGTCCAATAATGGCGCAAAATATTATCAAGGTATTTCAAATTGGAATAATCGCAATGAAGCGGCTATAACGCCCACAACACCAGCTAATCATTTTGCTTCCAAAGCATTTCGTGATGATCTCCATGCTTCCATAGAACGTAATCAATTGAAAAAAAACGAGTGCTGTGTATTCTAAAAAGGATAATTATATAGCAGAAAGTAAACCCTACATAAAACCCATATCCAGCGATAGTTATGTTAGTCGTGAAGATATTTTGCAACAGAAGAGACAAAGTCTTTCCTCACAATTTTTAGCGAGATCAAGACAAAATTCTCGCGATCATTTAGACGATTTGGATAAGGCTGGACCGGGTTCTTTCGAGGATAGCCGCTATATAAGTGGCTCACGCACTGACCTGCACTATGGCATGAATATTAAAGATAAGGAGAAGCGCAATTATACTAGAGCTGAAATAATAGATGATGTGGATTCACCTGTATCACCACGTAAGAATTCTTATGTAGAAGAGCGATCAAAATCTTATGAACGCAGCTATATAGAAAATGCTCGCTATAATTCCTTGCGACGAGAATCACAGCAACATGATTCTCCCTCGCCACACCGGGAAGTGAGTACTTTAGAAAGACCCACCGTGCCTCAACGTAGAAGAAATGGCGAGAAGAAGTTGCGTCAACATACTGAGGTGTTAACAGAAATAAAAACTCCTCTACAGCAAGTGCCAATCGATGTGGCTGAACCGCCACCCGACTATTCACCACCACCCAGAAGTCGATCTTCCTCACCCAGAGAAAATTACAATCATCACGGCTTAAGGACCAAACCTTATGCCCATTCTCAACAGCAAATGTATACACCTTCAGCACAACTGGAACAACAGCCGAGGGAAGCTCAAACTTTAAACAGGAAACAAAACCAACGCACTAGATTTGCTCGCAATACACCTTCACCACCTGTGGTTATATCACAACATCAGACACTGAGACCCAGCATGTTAACACAAACCACACAGACTACACCTTCAACCATTTCAACATCTACCGTGGCATCTCATCGCTCCAGTAAAGTAGGACAGGCTATAGGCAATTCGTTGAGAAAACTTGTTGGCAAATTGAGATCAGCCAGTGTGGAACGTAAATTACGCATGAAATCTAAATCCAAGTCACGAGAACAATCTCCAGCTCCAGCCACCCATCAAGAACAACAACAACTACGCACTTATCAGCAATACAATGTTATTGATAGCCATATAGGAGGAAAACATCATACCACCTCCCACGATGAGTCTGAAGAAGAATATAATAGTCAACAAAGAAGTCATTATCCACCGGGACAAGAAGCTCCAAATAAGTCCAATGCTACTGTAGATCGTAGAACTCTTCTACACTCAAGTTCTTCCCATCCAGTGGGTAATAATCGTGACAATGGCTATAGAGTAATGAGTCCTAAGCATCGCTACTATTTGGGTGAAGATCCTTACTCCAGTACCCTGTATGGTAAGGAGAATGTACATGAGACTATGAAAATGCGCAATGGAGCTGCAGCGCAGCCCTCAAACTACAACAACCGAGAATCTTCCACCTCTTCTCACACTCTAGGACGTTATCAGAAGAGCAATCAACGTATGTCGGGCTCCACGCCTAATCTCAATCAGGCATATCGCTCCACCCAAACATTGCCGCGTAAACTCAACGATCATCCATCTGTACATCATTATGAAACACAAACCGTTAATATAGCCCGTTCGAATGCTACTAGCAAAGTTCAAAGTAAATTACGGCAACAACAACAAGCGCCCTCGGAACAACGTATATCTTATCAGCCGATTAGTCAAAACACTGGACCTCTTAAGCCGGCCAGAACTTATGCCAAGTCACTCAATCGTAGTAAATCATTTAGTGTTCATGCCATGAACGGTAGCAATGATCCTAGTCCCATTTATATGGAAAAATTAACGAGCAACAACTACACGAACAACAATCTACACTCTAGCCAGGCGTATAAGTCAAATCCTCATCTCTACTCTAGTTCCAAGGAAAATACATTGCAACAAAGTGCCCTCAAAAGTCCATCGATTGTTAATCTAATAAGTCGTAGCCAAAAGGATTTAACAAAAATCGGAACAAATGACGACGATACTGATCATTATGCCGAAAGGCAAATGTATACCAACAATAATCGTCATTCAATCACCAAACAACAGCAATATGACGAACGAAAAGTAATGCCAGCTTATAGATCTGGTTCGTATATAGAAGATGATTATAAATATCGACCAGCTCCACATTATCAATTGCAACAGAAGCATTCATTAGAATCTCGCGGCTCTGTGGATATTAACAAGGATACCGCTAGTATTATAAGACACGAAGAATATGTTAGGCAAAAACGAAATCCACCCTCTGGATCCACCATTATTAAAGTACGCAATATGGATTATAGAAAATGAGCATTTTTTTAAAGAAAATATTTCTGAAAGAATTTATAAACGAGAACTGAATACTTTATACTTTTAATAAACCTCCCGCTGCAAACACCAACTTACTCAGTTTCCGATACGTGGGGCACCCACACACACAAATAAAAACCATATAGATTACTGAAAACCCCTTGCTTTTGGCTTTAGTTTCATTTGACATGTTAGCAAATAAAAATCCAAAGCCATTTTAAACGAATTTTAACGACATACATATGTTCGGATTTTTAATATCCGTATCCTAATACTAATAACTACTATTTTAAAAATAAAACATCATTTAAATAAAACGTTAATGGCTTCCATTCTTAATTTAATACAAAATAAAATCTAAATTAAAATTATTTAAACTTAATTAAAATTTAAACAAAAAGAAAAAACATTTAATTTTTAGTTAAATTAAAAAACAATCAAATTAATTATTGTATTAATATTAGTTAAGTAGTTTAAAATCATTTGTTAAAAAAATAATAATATAATAACAATTAATTATAATCTGCTGACATTAAAACAACAAAAAAAATGTATTAACCTATTTTAAGTATAATACCATTTATTGTGGTTGTCAAATGCAATAAAGTGCCAAAATTTAATAAATTTGAAAAATAATTATATTTTTTACGTGTTTTCTTGGTTAGTTCGTAGTTAGTTAGTTAGTTAGTAGTAGTAGTTAGTTAGTTAGTTAGTTAGTTAGTTAGTTAGTGTAGCTAGTGTTAGCTAGTTAGCTAGTTTAGTTAGTTAGCTAGTTAGCTAGGTTAGTTAGTTAGTTAGTTAGTTTAGTTAGTTAGTTAGTTAGTTAGTTAGTTAGTTAGTTAGTTAGTTAGTAGTTAGTTAGTTAGTAGTTAGTTAGTTAGTTAGTTAGTTAGTTAGTTAGTTAGTTAGTTAGTTAGTTAGTTAGTTAGTAGTTAGTTAGTAGTTAGTTAGTTAGTTAGTTAGTTGTTAGTTAGTTAGTTAGTTAGTTAGTTAGTTAGTAGTAGTTAGTTAGTTAGTTAGTTAGTTAGTTAGTTAGTTAGTTAGTTAGTAGTTAGTTAGTTAGTTAGTTAGTTAGTTAGTAGTTAGTTAGTTAGTTATTTAGTTAGTAGTTACTTAGTTAGTTAGTTAGTTAGTTAGTTAGTTAGTTAGTTAGTTAGTTAGTTAGTTAGTAGTTAGTTAGTTAGTTAGTTAGTTAGTTAGTTAGTAGTTAGTTAGTTAGTTAGTTAGTTAGTTAGTTAGTACGTTAGTTAGTTAGTTAGTTAGTTAGTTAGTTAGTTAGTTAGTTAGTTAGTTAGTTAGTTTAGTAGTAGTTAGTTAGTTAGTTAGTTAGTTAGTTAGTTAGTTAGTTAGTTAGTTAGTAGTTAGTAGTTAGTTAGTTAGTTAGTTAGGTAGTTAGTTAGTTAGTTAGTTAGTTAGTAGTTAGTTAGTAGTTAGTTAGTTAGTTAGTTAGTTAGTTAGTTAGTTAGTTAGTTAGTTAGTTAGTTAGTTAGTTAGTTAGTTAGTTAGTTACTTAGTAGTTACTTAGTTAGTTAGTTAGTTGTTAGTTAGTTCAGTTCTAGTAGTTAGTTAGTTAGTTGTTAGTGTTAGTTAGTTAGTTAGTTAGAGTTAGTTAGTTATTAGTTAGTTAGTTAGTTAGTTAGTAGTTAGTAGTTAGTTAGTTAGTTCGTTAGTTAGTTAGTTAGTTAGTTAGTTAGTTATGTAGTTAGTTAGTTAGTTAGTTAGTTATTTAGTTCAGTTAGTTAGTTATTAGTTAGTTAGTTAGTTAGTTAGTTAGTTAGTTAATAGTTAGTTAGTTAGTTAGTTAGTTAGTTAGTTAGTTAGTAGTTAGTTAGTTAGTTAGTTAGTTAGTTAGTTAGTTAGGTTAGTTAGTTAGTTAGTTAGTTAGTAGTTAGTTAGTTAGTTAGTTAGTAGTTAGTTAGTTAGGTTAGTTAGTTAGTTAGTTAGTTAGTTAGTAGTTAGTATATTAGTTAGTAGTAGTTAGTTAGTTAGTAGTTAGTTAGTTAGTTAGTTAGTAGTTAGTTAGTTAGTTAGTAGTTAGTTAGTAGTTAGTTAGTTAGTTAGTTAGTTAGTTAGTTAGTTATTAGTTGTTAGTTGTGGCCTCCGGTAGGTTAGTGGTTAGTGTTCTAGTCTGGTAGACCGGAGGTGGTGGGTTCGATTCCCACCTGAGGCACTGGTTAAGGAGCGCACAACAGGCCCGATAGAGGCCTAGGTGTATTTCTTCGGATTTGATGTATATACATCCTCCTTTCAAACTAACTAACTAACTAACTAACTAGTTAGTTAGTTAGTTAGTTAGTTAGTTAGTTAGTTAGTTAGTTAGTTAGTTAGTTAGTTAGTTAGTTAGTTAGTTAGTTAGTTAGTTAGTTAGTTAGTTAGTTAGTTAGTTAGTTAGTTAGTAGTTAGTTAGTTAGTTAGTTAGTTAGTTAGTAGTTAGTTAGTTAGTTAGTAGTTAGTAGTAGTTAGTTAGTTAGTTAGTTAGTTAGTTAGTTAGTTAGTTAGTTAGTTAGTTAGTTAGTTAGTTAGTTAGTTAGTTAGTTAGTTAGTTAGTTAGTTAGTTAGTTAGTTAGTTAGTTAGTTAGTTAGTTAGTTAGTTAGTTAGTTAGTTAGTTAGTAGTTAGTTAGTTAGTTAGTAGTTAGTTAGTTAGTTAGTTAGTTAGTTAGTTAGTTAGTTAGTTAGTTAGTTAGTTAGTTAGTTAGTTAGTTAGTTAGTTAGTTAGTTAGTTAATTAGATATTTTAAAACAAGCTTTTAATAAAAAACTTTAAATTACGTTCACTGTTATAAACGAATCTACGAATTTCCAACAAATTTCTTTATGTGTATAATAAAAAATTATCTGGCTACCTTACGTTTTTACCTAAACATCTGGTATCACCGACAGTAAAAACAATTTGACATTTCAGAGAAAAGCCAAAATAATTTGCGTCGAATGTAGTTTTTTGTTTATTACAAATATTTATTGTGAAATTTTATTAAATTTAAGTTAAAATTATAAAATATGGTGGTCGAAAGTAAAGCTACACAAAATACAAGTGAAACAAATGATGATGAACACATGAAAGAGCCTGAGGAATGCGACAACAAAAAAGAAGAAAAATGTGACAGCAACAACGCGTTCGATACTAAAGAAAATACAAATAGCAACAACAATGAAGCGGCTGCGACAAACAATACAGCCCCAGTGCAAAAAACAAATGTAAACACCACAGCCGGTCCCAATCAAGAAATGGAAATTAACATTGGCGATGTTTATATGATCAAAAGGACGGATGGTAATGTTCATGCGGCACAAATCATACAATCAAGAGAATGTGAACAGGGAACAAATCCTCAACAACAAGAATACTATGTTCATTATGTAGGACTAAATCGTCGTCTAGATGAATGGGTGTCGAGAGATCGTATAACAGACTGCACGGAAGCTGAAGGTGGAGGAGCTGCAGCAGCAGGAGGTCCAGATGTGGCAGACTCAGTGGGAGCCAAAACCATTAAACAATTGAGTAAAGAACAGATAGCTTCATTGGAAAATCCCTCAGCCGTAGAGAATAGTGATCGCAAATTGACTAGAAATCAAAAAAGACGTCATGATGAAATAAATCATGTGCAAAAGACATATGCCGAAATGGATCCCACCACGGCAGCTTTAGAAAAAGAACATGAGGCCATTACTAAAGTAAAGTATATAGACAAACTACGCATTGGAAGATTCGAGATAGACACTTGGTATTTTAGCCCCTATCCGGATGAATATGGCAAAGTGGGCACCTTATATGTGTGTGAATATTGCCTGAAATATATGCGTTTTCAAAAAACCTATCGTTACCATGCCTCAGAATGTACTCAAAGACAACCACCGGGCAATGAAATTTACCGTAAAGGTACTATCTCCATATTTGAGATTGATGGCAAGGATCACAAGTTGTATTGCCAAATGTTATGTCTCATGGCAAAACTATTTCTAGATCACAAAACTTTATACTACGATGTGGAACCGTTTTATTTTTATGTTTTATGTGAAATTGACAAAAAGGGTGCACATATAGTGGGTTACTTTTCCAAAGAGAAAGAGTCACCGGAAAATAATAATGTTGCCTGCATTTTAATTTTACCACCATACCAGCGCAAAGGTTATGGCAAACTTTTAATAGCTTTTAGCTATGAATTGTCACGACGTGAGGGTGTTGTAGGCAGTCCTGAGAAACCATTATCCGACTTGGGTCGCCTTTCTTATCGCAGCTATTGGGCCTACACTTTGCTGGAGTTAATGAAAGATTGCCGCACTACTACGCAAAGCATTAAGGAATTAAGTGAACTAAGTGGCATTACTCATGACGACATCATCTACACATTGCAGTCCATGAAAATGGTTAAATACTGGAAGGGTCAACATGTTATTTGCGTAACACCGAAAACTATTATGGAACATTTACAATTGCCCCAATTTAAGAGACCAAAATTGACCGTTGATCCGGCCTACTTGAGATGGTGTCCGCCTAAGCGGGCACCCGGTGGTAAATTTAGCAAAAAAGCTTAAGTTTAGTGTGTAGTTTGAGTATTTATTGTTTAAAATAAATGATAGCTCGTTAAAAAAATAAATCTAATGTGTTATTTTTTTTAAATTGTTTAATGGATTTATAGATTTGGTATAAATATAATTATATTTTTTATGGATTGAAAAAGTTTTTACAAAGCTATAGATTATCTAAGTTGTAGAAATTTCATAGCAAACAGGCCAAACTTATTTTGGATCTAAATGTGTTTAATAATTTCATAGAGAATAAAATCTACGGAATTGAAACAATTCTAAGAAATGATTTCTTATAAAAAAAAACGATTTTACATAAAGGGAAGCTATAGTGCAAACTTTTCTTGGATCTTGCTCCATGTAAACCGTTGACTTAATTAAAACTATTTATAGAAGGTCCATGTCAAAATCGCATTCCACCAGGAAATTGCAAGAACTGTAATTTCTTATACCCGGACCACTTTTAATAGAATACAAATTATAAGGATTAACTAACCTCAGATACGACGCTTGTAATTAAAGTTTTTGTTGCCGTTCCCTGGGAACAACTTCTGGTTAATACATCAAATTACCATATCTATAGAATATCCCTACCATATTAATTTCATTGGTTGTTATATCCTACACCACTACAGTGGGGAGGGTATTATGCGTTTGTGCTGAAGTTTGTAATGCCTAAAATACTGTTCCTACACCCACGATAAGAATACCAATCAACCCAGAATCACTCTCTGAAGCTGTCTGTCCAAACATTTACAACTCGTTATAGATAGCGATTTTCAAGATAATTCGATGAAATTTAAAACATAATCTTCTCCTAACTAAAGGACATTTGAAAATGGCTGAAATCAGTCCGAATGAGCGTTTTAAAACAATCATAATTTTTTAAATTAACTGCAAAAACTTTGGTTCATGAAACAGTGATGCCAATTTATTAGCTAAATTTTCACACATGGTAACACACTTAACAATAAAAGTAAATACTTGTTAATGAACAATAAGGCAACACTAAATAAAAACAAAAACAACAAATTAAGGTTTTAGATTTTCCCTTTACCGGAGAAAAATTTTATAAAAACTCTTAAAATCTTATTTAATTTAAGCATTCCATAAACATGGGACTCTTATCGGATCCCTCCTTAACACCACGCCATAAATTTGGCAAAATTCTCACCAAATATCATTCCAAATTAGGCTGGCTTCTATATTTGGCCAGTATTGTATGGTTTGGCTGTCTGGGTCATAAGGACTTTAATCATGGTACTTATCTATCGGAAAATGCTTTATCACCTGGTAAGTAAATTAAAAACTTTAATAAAAACATAAATTTTATTAAAATATTTTACATATATGCATAGGTTTGGTCTATCCCGAAATCAAACAAGACTCCAGCCGTTGGGCACAACAATTGGTGGACGAATTAAAGGCTGAACGTGAGACCCACAAATCTACCACACCACATGCTTGGATCTCAGCTAAAATGAAGCAAATTGGTTTAGAAACCTATGTTCATAACTACACTTTGCGTTATCCCTTCGGCGGAGGCAAAGAGTTTCATGGCAAAAATGTTTATGGTATTTTGAGAGCACCACGCACCAGCTCCACAGAGGGTTTAGTATTTTCTGCACCCTATAGACCGCCTTCTTCATATCACACTGATATTGTGGCTAGTGTACCAATTTTATTGGCTTTTGCAGATTTTGCGAGAAGTAAACAATTCTTCAGCATTTTTTATAGTTTTTAATGAATTGTTTGTTTTATAGAGAAAAATTACTGGGCTAAGGATATTATTTTCCTAGTAACCGAACAGGAACAACTTGGTATGCATGCCTTTCTAGAAGCCTATTTTAATACCGAAATGGATGAGAATACAAAACAAAATACTTTTCTAAACTACGGAAACTTGCCGGCACGAGCCGGATCTCTGCAGGCCGCTTTAAATATAGAAGTACAGGACTTGGATATAGGTAATGAAATAGAAAATTCAAAACTAAACATTCAATTTTGCTTTTCTTTAATATTTATTGACTCTGAATTAAATTTTTTCCTTTAAAGATTATATTGATGTTAAGATTGAAGGCTTAAATGGTCAATTACCCAATTTGGATATGTTCAATTTGGTACAGCGCATTACCGCCCGTGAAGGCATAATTTCCGGCTATAAACAAACCCCCATAAAGAAACGTCGTTCCTCACAATACACTTCGGTGGAGAGTAATATAAAAAACTTACTTAGCATGTTGCTGAGTCAAACTACAGGAGTGCCAAATGGCAATCATGGTCTTTTTCATAGACATCGCATTGAATCCTTAACCCTGGAAGCTGTTAAGAGACCAAATACCGGCAGTAATCGTTACAATGGTGGCCTGCCCTTATTAAAAACCATAGAGGGAATATCACGCAGCCTTAACAATTTATTGGAACGTTTTCATCAAAGTTATTTCTTTTATATATTGGCCCAAAATGATCGTTTTGTATCCATTGGAGATTATATGCCTTGTCTGGTATTGTTGGTGGTACCTTTGTTTATTAAATCATTTCTCATGTGGCTTATAGCTGGCGGTCAGGTTAAGGATGGTGATAAAGAGGATACGGAAGAACAAGTTACTTATATTAAGGATGATGAACATAACGAAGTGCAATTAGTACCTGCCATTATGTTTATTATTTATGCTTGTGCCATAGGTTACATGTGTCAACAATTACTTACCCTAGAATTAGTGGTGAATACTCTCTCCTCTTACGGCTTAACTACTGCCCAAAGTGTAACTGTTTCTATGCTTTTATGGGTAATATTGGCTATTATTTTGCCATTCGTGTACCGTTTGTCGGTGACCGCCATGCATTGGTTGCATTTAGCATCTTTAGTGGGCCTAGGCACCGCTTTGGTAGTAGTGGGTCTTCTCAATTTCGCTTTGGCCTTTTTGATTGCCTTGGTTTGTGTACCTTTGGCTGTGGGTGTTAAACCCAATATGCAAAAGGGTTTTCGTAAATCATTTCTTACCTTTTATTGTGTTCTTTTGAATCCTATAGTATTTATTTATGGTTTAGTTTTCATTTTGACCTTGTTCCAATTTCCTGAATTGAAAATGAAGGAAATTGCTTTGCGTGCCGTCAATGCTAGTATGGATGCCATAACATTTTCGTTAACCGATAATTTGGTAAGTTTTTTAAGATTTAAAAAAACTAGATTTAAATTTATAGAAAACTTTGAATTAATTTGTGAATTTCTTTTTGTAGATTTATAACAATTGGTTGTGCACAATTGTCTCCTCAGTATTACTGCCCTTATGGTGCTGCTTTTGGACTTTGGTTTTAAACAAAACTAAGAATGAACCTATACTTAGCTCAACTAGCAAGAAAATGGACTAAATTAATCATTCTACATCAAGTCCTGAAATCTATTTTTTACATTGTAAGCTAAAAAAATAAAATTTTTTTATGTAAATTAAAAAAAAATAAAACAAAACTACCAAAAACTTTAATAAACTAAACACAACTTTTATATATTTATATATAAATTTTTATTTTTTTTTAATTTATACTTAAATATTATGTTTTTATAATACAATAATAATGGATATTTTACGAGTAAAAAAAGGAAGAGGAAATTTACATTTATTAAGTTTTATTCTTTAATTGTTAGTAGTAAATATTGGTAATATGTATAGTGTATAAAGGGTGCATATACAAAAAAAAATTCTTCAAGTTTATATGCAAAAATGTAATGACAATGAATTTTTGCTAATTCATTTGGTTTGTTTGTTTTGCCTTAAAATCAATTTATTAATTATTTATAGGTTGATTATTGTTATTGAGGTCTTATATTATATCTTTAAGTTTTATATAGACTTGGTGCAGAAAACAAAAATAATAAAACAAAGGAATTGTTTTTTATACTTAAACTTAAGATAGTATAGGTTTAAAAAAAACGACTACGGTTTAACGTATGATACTTCAAAATATATATAAATTTTTGCGCTTAAAACTAAAATTTCAAAAGAAAAAAAAAACAAAATATATATCAACGAAATGTTAAATATTTGTATATGCTACTCGTAAATCTCGTATATTTTAAAAATCAACGAGTAGTTTAAGAGTTTTCAACTTGTTACAATAATAGAAAATATAATAATATTTAAAAAGTTTTACCAATTAATGTAAAAAAAAAATAGTTAAGCAACAATCTACAACTATTTTGCCATGATGATATTCCATTATAAAATTATTAAAATTTTTATGTTTAAAAAGTTTTATATATTAAATTCCATTGCCAATAGTGTAACTGTTAGTCTAACTTTGTATTTGCTTCAGTTTTAATTGATTTTGTTTAAAGGTACTTTCTTTACATCCCTCCCCTAATCCGGCTGACGACTACTTTTGCTTTTCGAAATTCAATGATCTGGGCATTAAGGCGAGATTCTTAAGACAAGCATGTGCCTGTTGCACCATATACTGTTGATCTTTGGTTTGACCACAGGCCATTTTCTCCCATTTAGGATCTAAATATTGTTGTGAACTTCGCTGGCGTGACACCACAGTGTCCAGCTGTGGCCTATTCTCCTTCTTAGCCTCTTCATCTCTGGCCTCATCATCATCGAGTAACAAATCATTTTCACTGCACAGTGTATCCCGCATTATGCTAGATTCACCGGATATTAAAAATTTACTGGGAGTTTCTGTTTCAAATGGTTGAGATTTTTTATCCATTTTGCCATCGTTGTTAGAAGAGTGATTTGTGGGCATAATATTTTCACCCCAGGAAGTTATAAGAGATTTGCGTGCTTTCTTTGTGGGTGGAGGAAGTTGAGAGTTGTTAACATTGCTACCACCACCTCCTCCCACGGTTGTTGTCGTTACGGGTATGTTTTCCTTTTTGACTGTAACTTTATTTGATTGATTAGTGTCATTTAATTGCTCGTCATGTATGATTTCGGCCAGATCCTCAACTAAACTGGAGGGACTTGGTGGAATGTAACGTTCGCCACGACGTTTTTTACCCAAGGCAGCCAGTGCATTTTTGAAAGGTGTTGGTGTACGAGGACCAATAAAACCTACAAAAGAGTAAAATTATTAAATATGAAAATTTACAAGACAATTTTTGATAAATATAGAAAATGTTCGATAAATTTTTTATTTTATAGGAAATTTCGCTAAATTATCAACTTATAAAAAAAAATTTCGATAAATTTTTAACTAAAACTTTATCTAACATTTTCGATAAATTCTAAATTTTATTTTATAGAAAATTCTAATTAAATAAAATCTTGAATTTAGAAAACGTTCGATAAATGTTCACTAACTTTAACTTTTTCCAATTTAATTCATATTATAAATGCAATTATAGAAAACTAATGCAATTGCTGGACAATGAGTCACCCTCTCTATAAATATATATTTTGATACGATATCATTAAACCGACTACTAGATGCTAAAAACAAAACCACAAACCCAAAGAAACAGTTTGCTGTACATACACACATATTAAGTTTATTTAACTTTTTTACCCTCAAACAAAACCGGTGCCATTGATAAGCAACTTGAAATGATTTTTTTCTAAAAAGCAATAACAATGAGATGTAGAATAAAAATTCCATATAAAGCTAGACAACATAATTAAACGTAAATAGCAAATTTTTACTAAATCCTAAAAAAATAACCTTGTTATTAAGATTTTTTTTGGAAATACTTACTTTTATGTGGCGTTTCTATAGAAGAATTTTCCAATTCCTTTTTCATATCAGCGCCCACACGATTATGATTCTTGTTGACTGGTGTACTGGCATGCAAATTCATATCTTCGAATGTGGTTAGACAGGGTGAATTCAAGAATTGACTGGGTGAAAAGGGAAGAGTCTTGATAGGTGTTATTACTGGTGAATCCGGTAATTTGAGTTCACTTTTAACGGTAGCATGATTTAGATAATGACTATTAAGATTGTAATCCTGTGTTTGTTGATTTTGTTGTTTGGCTCTTTTTAAAATATTTGGTGTAGGTCTGGTGGACATTTTAGTCATGCTGGGTTTCTGCTCTGAGGCTAGATTTTTATTTTCATTGCGTTGTAAGATTTGGGCAGATAAAACTAAGCCGGGAGTCATGACAGCACCCGATTTGATGAGAGTTTTTAGGTGTGATCGGGAAGCTTTCAAGTCTGAACAGGGACGTGAAGATTTGCGTTCATTGTCATAATATTTGCGACGCATGGTGGAATTCCAATGGTTTTTTATAGCATTATCTGTACGTCCTGGCAAAAGTTTAGCTATTTTAGCCCACTGATTACCCCATTGCATGTGAGCTTGATAGATTATGCGATCCTCTTCTTCAGTCCAGGCGGTTTTCTTAATGTTAGGATTGAGGTGGTTGTGCCAACGTTCTCGGCACTGTTTGCCAATGCGTCCATTGAGATAACGCGCTATAAGTGTCCATTTTTTGGGACCAAAACGTCTGACCAGTTCCATGACTTTTTCATCTTCTTCCTTAGTCCAGGGACCCTTAATCAATTCAGGATTAAGAACTTTAGCCCAACGTTGCTGGACCTGAGGCTCAGTGCGATCTTTAAAATGGGGAGCTATAAGATCCCATCTATCACCATGTTGCTCTACCAGTGATTTAAGGAGAGTATCCTCCGACTTAGACCAACGTTTACCAAAGCCACCCGAACTGCCATTGTTATTGCGGGAGCTAATGCTGCTGGCATCATCATCACAACGGGCATCAACATCTGAATATTCCGACTCGGCAGATTCAGCACTAACACTGTCTCTTTGTTCGCTAATGGACACAGAATATGTTTCATATTTCATCATCATTAATGATCTTCTCCTCTTTTCCAACGCAAACAATTATGATAGTATTTCACTTGTTGTTTTCGATTGTGGTAATACTGGTGTACTTTACCCTGACAGTATAGACAATTGGCGTAATGTCTTAGGTGTGGCCGTTCACGATAATGATCATAGACTTCGATGAGAGAAGAGGATTTAAAAGTTTCCCCACAACTAAAACAAGTTAGATATTCAAAGCCCTCTATAACACCGTCTCGCAAACGGAAATGTGTAGCATCCCTTTCACTTAGACCTGGTGATTCTATATTTGTTGTTGTAGCTGATAATGACGTAGTTGTTGAATCTTCTATACCAGTTGTTATAGTTGTTGTTGTAGTAGATGTATTTATAAATTCCCTTGTTGAATGTGTGTTATTGAAGTTGTTGTTAAAATTGTTGTTGTTTAAGTTTCCATTTTCGGCCATTAAACGCAAGCGTAACTACCCCCCTACCATCAACAGCAGAAGGTCTTTTCATCAAAATTTATTATCAATATCAATGATAGTCCCAAATCAAGCAACACACACATTCACGCACAAACTATGAATACTTAAACATCTCCTTTGGATTGTAAGTTTGTAGTTTAGCTTGCTTTAATGAATTCTAAACAAAAACTCAAATTGTGTGCTTGTTTATCTTATTTATTATAAATTCTCAAAAATGTTTTTTCTTTCTGTTTTTATCCACACACACGTACGTTTAACAAACACTTCACATACAAGCTGTTTGCTTCTTTTCTGTTCAAAGCTAAAATAGAAGAAGAAAATGACAGTTTACAAAATAGAAAAAAAAAACAAACATGATGAGACAGCAGCGAAGTCGGCGTAGAAGTTGTATTTCATTAAAAAAGTTGGAGACAAACATTTATTTCTAAATTTGTTGTAAGTACGACCTTAAGCTTTAGATCTATCTTAACCAACATTTTTCATTTTATTCAAATGTTGGTATAACTTAAAGAAACATTTGAAAAACAAACGCTGCTGCGGCGTAATTTTTTTCTCTGTCTAAAAAAAAAAATGACAGCTGCTTGTAGCAGCACGCTTTTTTTCTTCACTCTATTGTAAGGCCGTCGTTGGACAACAAAAATTTTCTATTTCAATTTTCACTATTTCTTTCTGCAATTCTATAAAACTTTCAATTTACCCGAATAAAACTTTTCTCGTACTTTCAATTTATATCAAATTTATTATTTTTTACTTAATAAAACCATGAAAAAATATAAAAATTTATACGCAGCGAAAAAAATTCTTCTTTATAAACCGTTTATTATCGATAATTTTAGATGGCCATTTTGAAATTAAAGATAAATTGAGAGTTGCCATACCGAGAGAAATAGCAAGTGGCAGCTGTGTTCGTAATATAAACAAAAGCTAAATGATGTGAGATAAAATGAGTAGAGTAGGGTTCTTAAATCGACTTTAAAATAATAGAAGAATTGACTTTTTTTGTTGGAAATGTCGAAAATTTTAAGTTTGAAAAAACAATTGAAAAATAATTATTTAATTTAATTAAAAAATATTTAAAAACATTCCAAAATTCTTCATATGTTAGCTTTAAGTATGAAGAAAAATATTTTTTTGTGTTTTTTAAATATGCATGTAAAAGTAAGTTATTTTCATTCGAATTTAAATTTTCTCCTATACAATATTTATATTTCCTTTAGGACTTTATGTGTTATGATATACCTTTTGGTTGTGAAATTCAAATATTTATTTTCTTTCGAAAATTCAAAAAGTCGACTTTTCATGAAACGAAAAGAGTCTAAAATCGACTTTTCATAAATCGCAAAAAGTCGTAAAGTCGACTTTTCAAAAATACAAAAAAAACCAAAAAAAATAAATAATTTTATAATGTTTGTTCGTAATCGAATAAATTCCGAAACTCGAAATTCAATAATAATAATAATATAATAATATAATAATAATAATAATAATAATAATAATAATAATAATAATAATAATAATAATAATAATAATAATAATAATAATAATAATAATAATAATAATAATAATAATAATAATAATATAATATAATTATAATAATAATAATAATAGTAATAATAATAATAATAATATAGATAATATATAATAATAATAATAATAATAATAATAATAATAATAATATAATAATAATATAATAATAATAATAATAATAACAACCACAATAATAATAATAATAATAATAATAATAATAGTAATAATAATAATAATAATAATAATAATAATAATAATAATAATAATAATAATAATAATAATAATAATAATAATAATAATAATAATAATAATAATAATAATAATAATAATAATAATAATAATAGGAAAAGCCTTAAAATACAGTTAATCTTAAAAAGTTTTAAAATTATCTTTTGGATAGAGTCGGAGTTTTAAACCCTCCTATAGGCGTGTTGAATAGAAAAATTTTAAATTTTCGGGGTACTTTTTTTAGTAGGTCTTTAGGTGGAAAGAAAAATTAGGTCTAAAGTAGGACCGGAAATAAATCAGTTCTACTACCTAGTACAAACCTAGTATGCATGTGGCAGTTTTTTTTAGTATACTTAGGGTCATTTCATGTCAACTTTAAAAATAGATATCCCACCCGCATCCCACTAAGGACTAAGCCTTCTTTGGAGCAAAAAAAAAACGACCATTTTGAAAAAATAGGGGAAAATTAAGTGCCAAATATTGAAAAAATCTTATTCTTGATTTGAAAAATATTTTTTTTCATAGATATCCCACTCGCATCCCATTAAAGGAAATTGTATAAGCTTTCTTTTGAGCAAAAAAGGGCCCATTATGAAAAAAACTCAATTTTTTTTCGAAAATAATGAAGAAATAGCTATCTAACTCCTTTGGACAATAGGTGAAAAGTTACACTCATTTCAATAAAACCCGGTATGACCAAAATGTCCAACATTGACCTCCTCTGAGTCCCCTGGTCTATTGTATGCGTGTGGGGAAGGGATGGAAAATCAAAAAATGTGTAAAGCTAAATGACACCCGTTTTCCCGGGAAACGAAATGCAATAGTTCAGGAAAAGAAAAACGCTAGGCAACATTGCATTTATTTCCAAGTTGAAATACGAAACCCACTTGTAGATTTCCTGCTATATATTTCTCCTGCCCAGTTTTTAGTTCAGACACAAATGTCCTTTTTATTTCGATGCAATGACGTTGTTGTTGGATAAGTGACACGTGTAAAGTCGGTGTTGCTGAGTTGATAATTCTTTGGGCGTTTTTCTGTTGAACTGCTAGTCGTTCCGGTGCGAAGAACCGATTGTTGTGGGAATACGAATCACGTTAATTTGGGCTGCTTACTTTCCGATCCAGTATCAGTACTAGCATAAGCTACCTACACCCATGTGGTTAAGGTAGCTTTGGGTTTCCTTTACACCCATGCATGGCTGGGAAAGTACGCCACTCAAAACTAAAGAATTTTAGACCTATGTATCTTCTTTTCTACTGAATTGATAGTTCCTGAAGGTGCGTCCATATTTATTTACAAATTTCCTTATAAAATCTGGGCCATTGAACTAACTGATTTAGTAATTAAATACATAATGATTTTACTTAATTTTGTTATCCTTTAAATACAATTTAACTTTAACTCCTTTAACTTCACCACCCCTTCTACTTATTTATATAGACAGCATAAACAAAAAAATTATTACAATACTCGATGAAAAATAATCAATAATTCAAGTCATAATTTGTGAAATTCCTTGTTAAACAAGTGTACAAGAGAGGAGGGATCTAAGTAAGGAGGTAAAAAATATAATTCCAGCCAGCTGTGGTTACACTCAAGTATCGGTTTAACTTTGTTTTGTTTATTTAGTTTAATGTGGCATTTCATAATCCTATGAATGAAAGAATGAATAGAGAGAATAATATAATGTATGGTGAAAAAGGAGGAAAAAAAAAAACACTTGCCAATTGAAAAACAGCCAGGATTGGGTTGTTGTTGTACACAATCAATTCATATTAAATTTGGCCAAAAACTTTTTTCTTTAAGATTTTCTATTTAACTAAAGATTGGTTGTCATGTTGAGGTTTTAACAATAGATTTTCAACAATTATCTGTTGTTAAACATGAAAATAATAAGAAAAATTAAACTTTTTGTGGTTACGTAGAAAAAAAAAAAAAAAAAAACAAAAAGTATTCTCTATAGAACTCAAAGTAACAGGTCAATTAAGGTAAAGGCGGCCATCTGTCGTTTATTAGTAATATGTCAAAATGTTATTGTTGCAAAAATACTTCATTTTGATTTACTTAACCCCACTCCCACTGCAAAACATCTTCTTTGTTGCAACAAACATAAAATCTGTTAAAAATTCATTTAACCTTTATTTGCTTGACTCAAAGCAAAAACAGCAAAGGAAGGAAATCCTCGTGGCCACAATAAAGGCGTTTAAACAGCGTGTAGTCTTTTTTTATATAATTTACAGCATGTGTCGAGTACTTTTGGTTTTGTTGCGAGGAAAGAAAGGGAAGCAACAAAATTAAATTCAAAATCAATTCCATTGAGACCCGGAATTCATCGAAGCATGAGAGTTAAAAGGTAATACAAAATCTATTAGTGTTTTCGACAAAATCCTCAACTCGTCGTCGTCAATGGAATGATGAAGAAAAATTGTATGAAAACCCCCTTTCACTTTACTGCTTTCCCCGTCCGCTAATAAAATACGATTCGATTGTAAACATGTAATTGGAAACCTGTTGGTTGATGAGCAGTGAAGTACTTACTTACTGCAAACTTATATACACAAGTAAATGAGTACTTATTTATTTATTATATGAATATTGTAAGTTGAAGCACAGTGGGCTGCAAATTTAAAATGTCCAAGGATGACGATTATCTGATACTTTTAGTTAATCCGGGGAAAACGTTTGAAAAACATCTGAAGACTTGTTCATTTCGGACAAGAGCGTTCTTCATGGATCGAAACAAATAACAGAGCAAATCTGCACTATAAGGCGTCTGCATAATCCGTGAGGTTTTCCGGTAATTAGATAGGTAGTTAGTTAGTAGTTAGTGAAATCTGAAGAACTACCCTTAGGCTCCAATTGGACCTGTTGTGCGCCTCTTTGCCTTCTGCCTCTGATGAAATAAAATCTGCGATCTTCGATCTGGTATACCAAAAAGAACACAAACTACTAACATACCGGAAAGAGTTTCTTTCTAGATATTTTATCCCTGACATTTGTGGTGAAATAATGTAAATGTTTCCGAAAACAGTTGTATTTCATTTCAGAATATTAAAGGGCCCTTCAGACGATCACACTTTACGTACAACAAGTCTAATGAAAAAGTAAAATGAAATTCCATCCGTATGACAAAAAAGAGAATAAAAGTCGTTTGATTTATATTTTTTGTGTTTACACGATTGGTATAAAACAATAACAAAGTAAGATGGAAACAGTTGTTTCACTTTTTTGTATGTGTTTACATAAAAATACATCCCTGATCTAATGCGACTTGCTTGTTTTTTGAATCATTTCAAAATATGAAGAGAGCCATACGATTGTCAAATTTTCCATCCGTATTTTCTCTCAATGTGTGATGTTATCATTACGTATCCCATCCGATCTCTTCTACACAAAATTCTGACAGATCATATTACTTGTGTGCTCGTGTGAAGGGGGCTTAAGAAGGAGAGTTAAATTGCTTTTGTTTAAATTTAGTTACTTTCCAAACCACTGTGTAAGTAAGTATTAAGAGAATGTACGCAACTTCTTTTCCATGATTGCGAGTAAAAAGCAATAAGTACGTACGACTACACTTCAAATCATTGGAGGGTAAAATGTGTTTTCAATTTAATACCTCTAACACTGTCAGCCTAGCTGGCTGGGTTGCTTTATGCTTATGTTCCTCTCTCCTCTTAACATACTGTGTGTTTCCCTTATGTCAACAACCAACAACACACACACAACTTGATGCAACCAACTTGTTAATAGAGTGGCAGGCTAAAAACTTGACACAAGTCTATCGAATCAGACGGACGCAATGAGCATAAAGGCAGTAGAGAATAGATAGTGAGGAAGTATTAAATTACAGTTTCAGTCTTTTAGGGTGGCAGGCAGTCAGCGGGCATATGAATATTTCCCTGTATGGAAGAACACAGAAAAAAGGAAGAAATATTGAAACGGCACTTGCCGATTATTATTGCTAAACATTGAGGTAAACATTTGCGGCTTCAGTGTTTTCCACTGTGTCTCTTTATTATTAGAGTTCTTTGGCATTTTTTTTGGTTGAAAATGTTTGTTCATAGAGAATCTTTTCCTACTCATCAGT
Source organism: Lucilia sericata (assembly GCF_015586225.1). Lineage (NCBI taxonomy): Eukaryota > Metazoa > Arthropoda > Insecta > Diptera > Calliphoridae > Lucilia > Lucilia sericata. The sequence continues at coordinate 124,374 of NW_023995256.1, forward strand.
TTGTAGGTTTTCGCTGTTGTTGGTACAAGTTCTATTTGTATCTGTTTTCATTTTATGTCATGCTGGCAATAGTCCCCAAGGAATGGTGAAAAATTCATTAAACTCCAATCATTCATTCATTCATTTGTTCCTTCGTTTATTTTATACCATTCACTCAGTCGTCAGCCCATTTTCTTTTCAAGTCTTTTGTTGCTTGTGTGTTATTTTGTGCCTTTTTCTTATCAATTCTTTATTTTATATTTTTTAACATTTGCATTAGTTTTTTTTTACTTTTCCTATATGGATTTTTATGTTACATTTTTGTTCAAATATTAAATTTCATTTACAATGGATAGATAGTAGTCGTCTGTTTTACGTTTGTATACATTATACCCTACACCACTATAGTGGGGAGGGTATTATACGTTTGTGCTGATGTTTGTAACACACAAAAATATTGGTCCTACACCCACCTTTAAGTATACCGATCGACTCAGAATCACATTTTGAGTCGATTAAAACATGTCCGTCCGTCCGTCTGTCCGGCTGGCTGGCTGGCTGTCCATGTAAACCTGGTGCGCAAGGTACAGGCCGCAATTTTCAAGATAATTTGATGAAATTTGGACCAAGTATGTTTTTTGGCACAAGGACGAAGTCTATTGAAAATGGTTGAAATCGGTCCATTATTTCACCTAGCCCCCATACAACCGTACCTCCCGATTTGGGCTTTTTATGCCATAATTACGTCAAATATACTATTATCTCTCTAAAAATTGTCACAAATAAGTTTTATATAAGTATAAATGACACTGCAAATTTTCGTAATGATCGGCCCTTATTTGACCCTAGCCCTGATACAAACCCCCCTTCAAAAAATGTCTTAAACGTGTAACCATTTGTATTTAACTATTATTTAAAAATATGTCCTTTTCCCAAATTTAATGAGGATCGGCCCATGTTTGACCTATACTCCTATATAAAGCCTCATTTACAAAATTTGTTTTTTATCAATAAATTGCTTAAATACTTCGGAATTAACGTAAAATTCAACATAAAAATTTCTTTGTGAAAAATAAAAATTTTTAAAATATACTCATGGTGTAGGGTATTATATGGTCGGCCATGCCCGACTATACTTTCCTACTTGTTTAGTATAAATAAAATATGTATTATTCTGCTTTATTGAAAAAAGTAAACAGGCCAAGAGGGTGGGTGTGTTATTTGGCCCAGAAGGGAAATCTAGTCAAAATATATTGAATATTTCAATCTGTTAACATTAATAATCATTAAGATCGATTGGAATACATATCCATTTAAGCAATAATAGTTTCGTCCAAAACCCCTAATAGTTATCTTACTTTTGACGTAAGTTAGTTTTAAAAGAGAATATATGTAGATTCCGCAGAAATTTTACCAGAGTGTTTGGTGAAACGACTTCCGTTCTGACCGATACTATAACACTAGATACTATTAACTTCTAGTAGCAACCCAGTTTTGAAGCTTCTCTTGAAAACTTTAACTTTGATCATTTAGAACTGAATTGGGAGTGAATATGAGAGTGAATGAATACTTAGGACTCAGTGTTGATTCGCAAGGTTCTTGAAAAGTCATTTGTTTCAAATACATTATTTACTTTCTCCAACCACACAACATCAAACGCCAATAAGTACATTTAATAAAATTGTACAAAAAAAAAACGATCTTTAATGAAAGCAATTTTTGATGTCACACTGAGATTGTGTAACAACATTTAGTCCTTTGAGATTTGATAGAACAATAATAAAAGCGGCAAATAGAGAGTTTTGCAAACAAACAGACATTGGCAAAAGTATCTAATAAGTAGCACTGTAGTAGGATGAGGTTTATTATCTTGTGAATGCCTTTACCTTTTCTTTGAAATAATAAGCTACACAAAAAATGTGAGTATGTATGTATGAGAGTAATTTAAAAGTCGTTTAGTTTCAAAACTCCTAGTTGACTGGCTGTATATTCCCTCCATACGCATAACGATTGCATTATTGACATACAATTTTTATAATTCAGTTTAGTTCTTTTCTTTTTCTAAGACTTTGTTGGGTTTTTTTTCTTCTTCGTCTCCGATTTTTATGAATGACATGATATTAGACAATAGGAGATTTTTTTCATCTCAATGTGCTTGCATGATTGTTCATTAGATTTGTTAGGAAAGATACAAATTCCCACACTTGCTTTAATAGAAGAGCGTAGGTTGTTCCTACTACTCTATACCCAAAATATCAATGGTTCTATGTTTGTATGTGTTAATAGGAAGTGCAGTGAAAAATTAACCCAATTTTGTGTATGTGTGTGCCGACAAATATTATAACAAATTTGTATCCAAAACTACTACCTGCCTGTCTGCCGACACAAAGTCTAGCACTGACATTTTGAAAAAGGTAATTTCTGTCTGTCTAAATAGAATTGATAGAAAAAAAGAGAAAATCCTCTATGATTCCCATAGACTTTATGCGTTTTTTTAACATTCCAATTCTTTGTTTTCATTTTGGTTTTTTTTGAAGTCTATCTATTGATTTTAAACTATTCATGTGTCATTGCTTTTGTTTAACTTTTTTCAGTTAATTTTAATGCATACAACTGGTTACTGGTTTATAATAATGTCTATAATTTCCCTTAAGGTTCTATTAGTTCCACTCCCTTTATACACATACACATTTAAACATTTTCACTTTATTTTCTTTTTTGTATGTACATAAGTATATCTGTGAGTTTTTGTATCTATCACTTATATGTATGTATATTGTTGTGTTTGTTTTGATATTTTCGTTGAAATACTTAAAATGCATAAAATTGCCGGCATCATCAGAGTTTTAGATCACATATATAAATGAACAAAAAATATGTGCATGAACGGAAATATTTATCTCATTATTTAGTATTTTGTGTAATTTGCTCTATATTTTCTATATGGAAGAGCAATAATAATTGTTTCGATCTGCATTTCAAAGTTTGTTTTGATTTTAATTTGCTATTGTTGTTGTTAATTGTTCAAAAGGTATTTCTTAAGTAATTGTGCTTGTACTGCTAGAAGAGAATTAATATCCTTTGATTGTAATAAGATTCTTTGATGTTCCAGGTTGTGATTTTACTTATAAAATAGTTAGTTTTAATTGAAGTTGTAATAAGAAAGTAATATATTGTGTTTGGGTAGTTACGATTTTCAAGTGTGCAGCTGAATATACATAGTCTAGTATATAGTTCAGTCTATAATCTAGTCTATAACCTCGTCTATAGTCATTAGTCTAGTCTATAATTTTGTCTATAGTCTAGTCTAAAGTTCTAGTTCAGTTCTAGTTCAGTTCTAGTTCAGTTCTAGTTCAGTTCTAGTTCAGTTCTAGTACAGTTCTAGTTCAGTTCTAGTTCAGTTCTAGTTCTAGTTCAGTTCTAGTTCAGTTCTAGTTCAGTTCTAGTTCAGTTCTAGTTCAGTTCTAGTTCAGTTCTAGTTCAGTTCTAGTTCAGTTCTAGTTCAGTTCTAGTTCAGTTCTAGTTCAGTTCTAGTTCAGTTCTAGTTCAGTTCTAGTTCAGTTCTAGTTCAGTTCTAGTTCAGTTCTAGTTCAGTTCTAGTTCAGTTCTAGTCAGTTCTAGTTCAGTTCTAGTTCAGTTCTAGTTCAGTTCTAGTTCAGTTCTAGTTCAGTTCTAGTTCAGTTCTAGTTCAGTTCTAGTTCAGTTCTAGTTCAGTTCTAGTTCAGTTCTAGTTCAGTTCTAGTTCAGTTCTAGTTCAGTTCTAGTTCAGTTCTAGTTCAGTTCTAGTTCTAGTTTAGTTCAGTTCTTAGTTCTAGTTCAGTTCTAGTTCTAGTTCAGTTCTAGTTCTAGTCAGTTCTAGTTCAGTTCTAGTTCAGTTCTAGTTCAGTTCTAGTTCAGTTCTAGTTCAGTTCTAGTTCAGTTCTAGTTCAGTTCAGTCTAGTTCAGTTCTAGTTCAGTTCTAGTTCAGTTCTAGTTCAGTTCTAGTTCAGTTCTAGTTCAGTTCTAGTTCAGTTCTAGTTCAGTTCTAGTTCAGTTCTAGTTCAGTTCTAGTTCAGTTCTAGTTCAGTTCTGTCAGTTCTAGTTCAGTTCTAGTCTAGTCAGTCTAGTTCAGTTCTAGTTCAGTTCTAGTTCAGTTCTAGTTCAGTTCTAGTTTCAGTTCTAGTTCAGTTCTAGTTCAGTTCTAGTTCAGTTCTAGTTCAGTTCTAGTTCAGTTCTAGTTCAGTTCTAGTTCTCAGTTTAGTTCAGTTCTAGTTCAGTTCTAGTTCAGTCTAGTTCAGTTCTAGTTCAGTTCTAGTTCAGTTCTAGTTCAGTTCTAGTTCAGTTCTAGTTCAGTTCTAGTTCAGTTCTAGTTCAGTTCTAGTTCAGTTCTAGTTCAGTCTAGTCAGTTCTATTCAGTCTATTCAGTTCAGTTCTAGTTCAGTTCTTGTTCAGTTCTAGTTCAGTTCTAGTTCTGTTCTAGTTCAGTTCTACTTCAGTTCAAGTTCAGTTCTAGTGCAGTAGTTCTAGTTCAGTTCAGTTCTAGTTCAGTTCTAGTTCAGTTCTAGTCAGTTCTAGTTCAGTTCTAGTTCAGTTCTAGTTCAGTTCTAGTTCAGTTCTAGTTCAGTTCTAGTTCAGTTCTAGTTCAGTTCTAGTTCAGTTCTAGTTCAGTTCTAGTTCAGTTCTAGTTCAGTTCTAGTTCAGTTCTAGTTCAGTTCTAGTTCAGTTCTAGTTCAGTTCTAGTTCAGTTCTAGTTCAGTTCTAGTTCAGTTCTAGTTCAGTTCTAGTTCAGTTCTAGTTCAGTTCTAGTTCAGTTCTAGTTCAGTTCTAGTTCAGTTCTAGTTCAGTTCTAGTTCAGTTCTAGTTCAGTTCTAGTTCAGTTCTAGTTCAGTTCTAGTTCAGTTCTAGTTCAGTTCTAGTTCATTTCTATTTCAGTTCTATTTCAGTTCTAGTTCAGTTCTAGTTTAAGTATTGGTGCAATATTTATAATTTATTAAATGTTAGTCTCAATTGTTATTTCTAGGATTCAGGAAAATGTATTTCTTCCAGTGTATATTCACCTAATACGAACAATAACTCCTATATTCATCTCTAGCATATCCTGACTTCTTTAGCTACCGAAGGAAGTGTTAAAGGTTATAAATCGAAATAGAGGAAATAATGATAATTTTATAACTTTTCTTTTTACATCATCCATCTATTCATCTAATTTTATTGTTCCTTTTCCTATTGTTACTCCTCACTTACAACAGTTTAGTAGTTTTACCTTCCTGTTAGTTTTTTTTGCTTTCCTGTCAAAAAAGCGAGCATACAAAAATCAATTGCCTTCAAAATTTATTACCTGTCAACAGTTTATTGTCAATAATTGTTTATTGTTTACATACAAAGTCATCGAGCGGGGGGAAGGAATCATTATTCATTATTTTCAAAGAGAAAAATTGTTATTTATAAATTCTTAATTCCCATCAGGTGTATTGATCATAAAATTTTGGAACATGATTCAGCTTTTAATTAACTAAGTAATTGTTGTAAAATATTTATCATTTACGTTTTTTAATGCTGGTAATATTTATAAATTATAAAAGTGAAGAACAAATTAAATGTCATGTAATTTTTGGTGATGACTGTCTGACAAGAGCTTAATTTATTTTACGTTGTTTTTGTCATTTCATTTATCAAGTTTTTTATTTAACTTTCAAAGGTTTTCATGTGAAATTAACTTTAATTAAATTTTGTAAAAAGGTGGGAACACTTAAAAAGAACATGATTCAGTAGTTAAACATTTGAAAGAAATTTTTTGCTTAAAATTTTGCAATTATCAATGGAAATATAGACGAGTTAAAATTAGTAAACAGGAAAAAAATTTGCTACAAATGTTTCTGTTTAAAAGCATAACAGTAATTAGTTAAATTCCAAAATTTGTACATAATTATATTATAGATCTCCTTATTTTCCAAACCCAAATGAGTATTTTCCTTGGAATAACTACATTAATTGTCACCTCAAACATTTCATCATCATTCAGAGTCTGTCTGCTTTAAATATATAAAATAAATTTTCTGATAAAAAAAAAAATCAAAACAAATAAGAACAGTATTTCGATACCAAACAAAAAACTGTCTGTCAAAAAATTGAAGACGGATTAATTGTTTTTAGTATCTTTTTTGTTTTTTGCCTTTTTGTCTTAAATGATTTCCAATCAGATGTGTTTTGTGACCTAATGGACAGATACTTTTTTTAGATTATAATCTCCACACTTGTGTGAATTTGATTCCAACCAACTTAAAATCACAACAACACAATAATGCTGGAGTGTAGTAGAACAGAGTGCAGCAGTAAAAACTTTTAGGAGTAAATAGAAACCCGGCAGTTTTGAAGATTTTATATTTTGGGTTGCCAATTTGGCGGTTTATACCCAGCAATTGTCTAGTCTATAGTCTAGTCTATAGTCTAGTCTATAGTCTAGTCTATAGTCTAGTCTATAGTCTAGTCTATAGTCTAGTCTATAGTCTAGTCTATAGTCTAGTCTATAGTCTAGTCTATAGTCTAGTCTATAGTCTAGTCTATAGTCTAGTCTATAGTCTAGTCTATAGTCTAGTCTATAGTCTAGTCTATAGTCTAGTCTATAGTCTAGTCTATAGTCTAGTCTATAGTCTAGTCTATAGTCTAGTCTATAGTCTAGTCTATAGTCTAGTCTATAGTCTAGTCTATAGTCTAGTCTATAGTCTAGTCTATAGTCTAGTCTATAGTCTAGTCTATAGTCTAGTCTATAGTCTAGTCTATAGTCTAGTCTATAGTCTAGTCTATAGTCTAGTCTATAGTCTAGTCTATAGTCTAGTCTATAGTCTAGTCTATAGTCTAGTCTATAGTCTAGTCTATAGTCTAGTCTATAGTCTAGTCTATAGTCTAGTCTATAGTCTAGTCTATAGTCTAGTCTATAGTCTAGTCTATAGTCTAGTCTATAGTCTAGTCTATAGTCTAGTCTATAGTCTAGTCTATAGTCTAGTCTATAGTCTAGTCTATAGTCTAGTCTATAGTCTAGTCTATAGTCTAGTCTATAGTCTAGTCTATAGTCTAGTCTATAGTCTAGTCTATAGTCTAGTCTATAGTCTAGTCTATAGTCTAGTCTATAGTCTAGTCTATAGTCTAGTCTATAGTCTAGTCTATAGTCTAGTCTATAGTCTAGTCTATAGTCTAGTCTATAGTCTAGTCTATAGTCTAGTCTATAGTCTAGTCTATAGTCTAGTCTATAGTCTAGTCTATAGTCTAGTCTATAGTCTAGTCTATAGTCTAGTCTATAGTCTTGTCTATAGTCTAGTCTATAGTCTAGTCTATAGTCTAGTCTATAGTCTAGTCTATAGTCTAGTCTATAGTCTAGTCTATAGTCTAGTCTATAGTCTAGTCTATAGTCTAGTCTATAGTCTAGTCTATAGTCTAGTCTATAGTCTAGTCTATAGTCTAGTCTATAGTCTAGTCTATAGTCTAGTCTATAGTCTAGTCTATAGTCTAGTCTATAGTCTAGTCTATAGTCTAGTCTATAGTCTAGTCTATAGTCTAGTCTATAGTCTAGTCTATAGTCTAGTCTATAGTCTAGTCTATAGTCTAGTCTATAGTCTAGTCTATAGTCTAGTCTATAGTCTAGTCTATAGTCTAGTCTATAGTCTAGTCTATAGTCTAGTCTATAGTCTAGTCTATAGTCTAGTCTATAGTCTAGTCTATAGTCTAGTCTATAGTCTAGTCTATAGTCTAGTCTATAGTCTAGTCTATAGTCTAGTCTATAGTCTAGTCTATAGTCTAGTCTATAGTCTAGTCTATAGTCTAGTCTATAGTCTAGTCTACATTCTAGTCTATAGTCTAGTCTATAGTTTAGTCTATAGTTTAGTTTTCATTCATTGATGCGTTATCAGTTCCAAGAACGGCAGGGATTAAATACATGTTGTTGATTTTTGATTGTATATGTGTGTGTTAAAGTACAGATTTAAAACTGGTGGGGAAAAAACACTTACTTAAATGAATTTTCAATATTGTGTGGTTTTGATGCACAAATAGTGTGTGTGATGGAGTCAAGTGTAAATAAGCTAAAATCCCACGATTCGGGTGGTACATTTTTTTTTTCATTATTAAGACAACGCATTCTCGTATTTTTATTTTAGGTGTCTTTTTTCATTAGATGACATACGCCATATCAGTTGTCAATTAGTCTAAATAAGTAAAATATTATATAAAAAATAAGAACAGCAACAACATCGAAATCTTTATACATATATAAATAAAATCAGACAGGAAGTCAAGTTTGTCAATATTGGATTTTGAAGAATAAATTGACATTATCGTCCACATAAATATTTGACACTTGACATCTTGAAGACCAATAATGGAAAGATAATACAGAGACATAAACTTATAACTTTAAAAGTTTTAAAGCAACAGTAGATGATTGGTTGATTGTGGACATAAAAGTGCCTTGAATTTGTTTGTCACTGAATCACAATTAAAGTCAATTTTTTTTAATTTTGATTTTTTGACTGCTGCTGTCGAGTTTTTTTTTTGCTTTTAAAATTAAATGCCACCAACTGAGTTGGAGTGTCAATAATATTGGCAAATTTTGAGGTCTACTTTTTTTATTATTAATTTTGCAAAACGCAGGTTTTCAGATTAAAGTAAATATTGTGAAACAGAATCGTTAAGGAATGATTTGTTTAGCAAAGAAAGATACGAATTGATTTCATTAATAAAAAAGATGTAAATTATTGAAATAATTCTTTGACCATTTTATGGGACAATATTTCTAACTTCTTTATATTATTTTACTACAACCACTTGTAAAACCCTTAAGTATTTTCTACATCAAACAGGAAACAGGATTTGGCACCAGTTTTCCGTTTAATTCAAAAATCTCACATATACCCGCAACAACAAACAACCAAACACACACACACTTAAGAAGGTGTGCAAATAAATTTCGAAATAAAAAAATGTGAACACTCAACCGACTGTTTTATTTATTTGTTTGTTAAATTAGCCAAAAGAAAAGTAGAAAAAAATTTAAATTAAAATTCTAAAAAAGGGATGGTTGTTTACTTGTTGTTCTCATTTCAAAATTTACACAATAAAAAAACTTGCATTGAACAAAATAAAAGAAAAAAGTTAATAACAAATCTTGACATTACACAAGATGTATTCAATACAATTGTAAAGTGTGTTGAATTCATTGCTCTTTTTTTATTATTCGTCAAAAGAACACTTTTATTTGTTTGGTTTCTTTATTAGAAAATGCATAAAAACTGATTTCAAGTGTTTGAATTTTTACAATACAAAAAATATAATAATGAAATAGGTAATAGAGTGAATGGTATTGTTGACTTTTCCATACTTATGATGAAGGGACTTTTTTGCAACAGGAAGCCAGAAGCCAAAATTGCATTGGTAATTCCTCTTATAGAATAGTAATACAGAAATTAGTAACTATGTATGTATATACTTATGTTGTGTTAAATTGATCATGTAAAAGCCTTGAAAATGGATTGGTGGATAACCCATTTACTTGGTCTGAAAATCGTTGGTACAATTGTGATGTGTAAGAGCATAAGTAAGTTGCTATACGGTCTTTTTTTGTGTTAAAGTTTCTTTTTATAGCAAATTTTCGAAAATTAGTTTTTTAAAGAACAATTTAAAAATTTCCCTTTTTTATAGAAAACACTCGAATATTGCTATACTTTTTTAAAAAATTTATTTATTTTTAAAAAAATTTGAGTATTTATCTTTTATATTAAAAAATTTCTCTTCTATACAGAAAATTTTTTCTTTTCTTTCTTTCTTTCTTTCGTTTTTTTTAATTTTCGAAGGGAATTGTTTTCTAAAGAAATTTTTTGAACGTTAGTCATTGTTTAGTTAGTTAGTTACTTAGTTAGTTAGTTAGTTAGTTAGCTAGTTAGTTAGTTAGTTAGTTAGTTAGTTAGTTAGTTCGTTAGTTTAGTTAGTTAGTTAGTTAGTTAGTTAGTTAGTTAGTTAGTTAGTTAGTTAGTTAGTTAGTTAGTTAGTTAGTTAGTTAGTTAGTTAGTTAGTTAGTTAGTTAGTTGTAGTTAGTTTTC